>NC_079166.1:40077938-40090438 GCF_947568905.1 Ostrea edulis | reverse complement strand
ATATATACTGGTAAGTCAATTCTATCCTCTAAAATACTAGTTTGTTTCAGCGATGTGCTAAATTTTTACCCCTAATTACATTTTCATGCGGAAAAAAATAACTTTGTTTAAAAGCTAATTAATGAAGTTCAATGTTATACTATATTCAATCTATACTATCCATATTATGTCTGATTCTTACAGACATCGGTTCCAAAGCATTTAAAACCATGTGATCATACAATCAAAGAACTACAATTTGAAAAATATAAAATATTAGACTCTAGCTTCTCTCCAAAACAAAAATATCATATCAATATGTAAGCCCGAGGTCACTAACAACAACAAACAAGAGGCCCATGGGCCACATCGCTCACCTGAGTCACCTTGGCCCATATCTGAAGCAGAGATGGGGTAATCGTAATCTGTAATCGGCTGTAATCGATTACAGTTTTTCATGTAATCGAATGTAATCTGTAATCGTGTACTTTTTAAATTACATGTAATTGTAATCGATTACATTAATTTTACTCTGTAATCATGATTATTTTTAGATTACTTTTTTGATTACTTTCATTAATTTTGTATATTTTTCATGTTTTGTTTTTTTTAATTATCAACGAGTTTTCTTCTAAAGATTTTTTTATAAATATTATTTCTTGATATCTTATTCATTTAAATCAGATGCATTTATTAATTTATTTCATTCTATATGTTTTATATTTTTATTTTACAAAAAAATTCCCTAATTTAAAGGTGCATGAAACCATATCATTATGGAAACTAAAGGGAAAATTATTGAAATTAATGTTTTCCTGTTTTAGTTTTAGTCAAAATATTAACAGATGTCCTTTTATTATATACATTACAAATGCTAGTGAAGGGACAGTCAAAACAAAAATTGGCTTCAATAGATTGATCATCAGAGAATGCTTTGATCTCATGATGGCTGTTAATGGCTGCTATCTGAATTTTATATTAAAAGGCTTTCATGCAATTTTCAGATTCACTGTTGTAGAATAGATTTTTCTTCTTTCAGTTGAAAAAAAACAGGCCATGTACCCCTCCCCCATATTTGTTTTTGGAACAGCCTATAGATTTCACCGTTGTTTTATCAAGTTTTAATGTTTGATTAAATTTCCTGATGGGGTAATCCAACCTTCATAACCACAAAACAAAAACAACAACAAAAATGGCTATCGGAAGATGAAGGTTTTATACACCTTTTATTTACATTAATGAAAAAGAAACAGAAACCTCATGGTTGTCTTTCTTGGAATTCAGACAGTGCAATTCTACTAATTGACAGATACTAAACAAACGACTTGTGCACTGAATACTGGGTGCTATTATCCAAGTTCCCTAGAGTGTGACATGTCACCTGGAATATTTATAATATGTGGGTTTTAATTATGAGACAAATAACAGCTAAATAAGATAACTTTAAGATAAAGTTATGATAAAAAATGTTTACAGTTGTTATGTTTTCAATTGTAGGACCCTTGCGGTAGTAAAGATAAAGCTTTGCTCAGCAAAAGTATCTAAAAGTAATCTGTAATTGTAATTGATTACTTTTCTAAGTAATTGTAATTATAATCAATTACATTTCAAAATAGATGTAATTGTAACTGTAATTGTAATCATAAATTTCAATGTAATCTGTAATTATAATCGATTACTTTGAATGTAATTGACCCCATGTCTGATCTGAAGACTTTCCATATATATTTGCATGTAAAACCTTAGTCCCTATTATGGCCCAAACTACCCTTTGCAAACTTGAATCTACACTATGTCAGAAAGCTTTCATGTAAATGTCAACTTCTTTGGCCCAATGGTTCTTGAGAAGAAGATTTTTAAAGCTTTTTCCTATATTTGTATGTAAAACTTTGACCCCCCCCCCCACTTGTGGCCCCATCCTACCCCTGGGGGCCATGATTTGAACAAACTTGAATCTGCACTATGTCAGAAAGTTTTCTTGTAAATATCAGCTTTTCTGACTCAGTGGTTATTGAGAAAAAAATTTTAACTATATATTTGTATGTAAAACTTTGATCCCCCTTGTGGCCCCATCCTACCCCTGGGGGCCATGATTTGAACAAACTTGAATCTGCATTATGTCAGAAAGTTTTCATGTAAAAATCAGCTTTTCTGGTTCAGTGGTTTTTGAGAAGAAGATTTTTCCTATATATTTGTATGTAAAACTTTGATCCCCCTTGTGGCCCCATCCAACCCCCGGAGCCCATGATTTGAACAAACTTGAATCTGCATTATGTCAGGAAGCTTTCATGTAAATCTCAGCTTTTCTGGCTTAGTGGTTCTCGAGAAGAAGATTTTTAAAGTTTTTCCCTATATATTTGTGTGTAAAACTTTGATCCCCCCTTGGGGCCCCATCTTATCCCCGGGGGCCATGATTTGAACAAACTTGAATCTGCATTATGTCAGAAAGTTTTCATGTAAAAATCAGCTTTTCTGGCTCAGTGGTTCTTGAGAAGAAGAATTTTAAAGATTTTTCCTATATATTTGTATGTAAAACTTTGATCCCCTATTGTGGCCCCATTCAACCCCAGGGGCCCATGATTTGAACAAACTTGAATCTGCATTATGTCAGGAAGCTTTCATGTAAATCTCAGCTTTTCTGGCTTAGTGGTTCTTGAGAAGAAGATATTTAAAGTTTTCCCCTATATATTTGTATGTAAAACTTTGATCCCCCCTTGGGGCCCCATCCTACCACCGGGGCCCATGATTTGAACAAACTTGAATCTGCAATATGTCAGGAAGCTTTCAGGTAAATTTCAGCTCTTCCGGCCCAGTGGTTCTTGAGAAGAAGATTTTTAAATGACCCCACCCTATTTTTGCATTTTTGTGATTATCTCCCCTTTGAAAGGGACATGGCCCTTCATTTGAACAAACTTGAAAGCCCTTCACCCAAGGATGCTTTTGGCCATGTTTGGTTGAAATTGGCCCAGTGGTTCTGGAGAAGAAGTCGAAAATGTGAAAAGTTTAACAGACAGACGGACAGACAGACGGACGGACAGACGACGGACAAAAAGCGATCAGAAAAGCTCACTTGAACCTTCGGTTCAGGTGAGCTAAAAAGTATGGAAAGCAGTTTTTGCCATTAGTTCATGTTTAGCGCTAAATGTCGCAAATACATAAGAACAACATTAACGTAAGGTGCAGATAACGAACAGTGATCAATCTCATAACTCCTACAAGCAATACAAAATAGATAGTTGGGCAAACACGGACCTCTGAACACACCATAGGTGGGATCAGGTGCCTAGGAGGAGTAAGCATCCCCTGTCGACCGGCCACACCCGCCGTGAGCCCTATATCCTGTTTATCTCTTATCAATTAATATTCCTTCAAATGTTTATGTAATGTTTGGTTGTTTGTTTGCGCTCCGTCGAGAATCTTTAACTTATATTGAGACATCACCAGGCAGATGTAGGTGAAATACCACGTGTAATGATTCTTTAACGTGCCAACATCTGTCGCGACACGGGATCTCCGTTTTTAAGGTCATATCCGAAAGACCCGTGATTTTCACTTCGAAATGTCGTGTGTTTGGTGAAAGAGTAATCACATCTTAGGTTTGATGTGGCCATGACACGAGCGACCTAGAACTTAGCTTCTAATTGTACATACAGTACATGAGAATAATTTCCAGCTGATCTAGTAAAATCAAATGTTTTTCAAGCATTAGGCATTTGTCCCTCACAAGCGAATTGCATCGACTTTTTAATTTTCAGGTAGTGATAGAAAACTTGATTTTGCTATATATTTCTTGGTGATAGTCAAAATTTTGTGCAACTAAGAAAAAAGGGAGCATAAGAGTGAACAGAAATGACTTCATTGTAACTTGTATATTCCATCGAAAGCTGGTGGTCATGCATTGGGAAGGATGGTCTCGAAAATTCGTTTTTAAAAAGACATAAGAATTTCAACTTTCGAAAAATTTTCTTAATTTGTGTAGCTCATTTTAAACTATTGTAGTGAAGTATGGGGTCTCCAAAAGTATCACAATATTGAGATGGTTTAGAATCGAGCACTTCGTCATAATCACAGATTCATTTTTTTACCTGCACTACATGGAGAATTCGGATGGAAGATTTCTTACCACTGACACAGTGTCAGTGGTAAACTCTACGTGGCTGGAATCATCTATCAATGGACAACATTACTAAACATATGCGAATCAATATAATAAGTCAAAATGGACATCACAAATGAAGTCATTATTTGAATCTTTAAATTCTGAAGAAAATAGGTTACTATTGTGTAACACTGGTAATTTGAGAACAAGTTGCTTCATAATAAGAAGTAGTGGCTAGTACATTTAAAAGTAAATCAAATCTTAACTTATGTTTATATAAAGATATTAAAACAAATTTTAGAACAGAAAATGAATTTTCCATGAGCATTCCAAAATATCCAAGATCTTTATTTGCACTATGAAGATGTGGTATACTTCCAATTAGAATAGAAACGGGGCGATACAAAGGAGAGGAATTAGAAGACAGAATATGAGGGGGGGGGGGGGGGGTATGTGGAATAAATAGGGGGCCCTTCGGATGAGACCTAAAAAATCGAGGCCCCGTGTTACAGTAGGTGTGGCATGATAAAGATCCCTCCCTGCTCAAAGGCCATAAACGCCAAGTATATAGACTTAAATTTTGCAGCCCTTCACCAGCAATGGTGACGTCTCCATATGAGTGAAAAATTCTCGAGAGGGGCGTTAAACACCATACAATCAATCACTTTTAATAGATTGTGCAGAAGGTGAGAGTCACGTTTTACTATCTTGTACTGCATACTTAATCAGAACAGATTTTTTACTACTTGTTGTACCCCACATTGTGTATGTCACCTTAGATTGTATTACTTTTTATTAACAAATTTCCCTCGGCAAACCACCCAGTTTATACATTCCGCTTATATTTACAGGCATTCTTTGATTTACAGAAAACACTATGCATAATTATTGTCTTTGTATTGCTATTATTTCTTTATCACAGTGACATATAGGTCCGATGGATCGGGTGTTTTGAATTCGCATTTTAATCATGCGAAATGATGTACATGTATGTCACTATAATTACTGACTTACTGTAACAATGTGTGGCAAAAGAGTGCATCAAAATTGTCGCCGTTTTGACTACACTAATCCCAATACAATAAATTTTTTTTTTAAATGAAAATTTGGTGTCTAAATTTACAAGTCTTAATCATGAATCAAGTCGCGATCTTCGCTCAACAACACATACTTTTTACTTTGACAAGAACTGTATATTTTGTGCAAATTTTCTGATAGGAAACGTGGTGTTAATGGCTTTTCTATCCGAACTGTAGATTTCTCAAAGAAACTTATAGATATTTGTAGAGAAAGAAATGAGGAATGGTCAAAAACAATACCCTCGTCCCGGCTAATTTGCATGCACCCGATTCAATTTATCGCTAAACATGTAGCATGAATTTTCGAATGGTAAGCAAATCCCAAAACCCTAAGCAAGTTTTGTCCCCAAGGTCACGAAAAGTAGGTCAATTATCAAGGTCACAATGTCAAAATGTTTGGTACCATATAAAGGTTTTGTCGCGAAGAATACACATATGAAATATGAAAATACTGTCATTTACCATTCAAATGTTACGGCCAAAGTTAAACATTTTGCGGACTGACAAACAATCGAACAAAGCAAACATGATTACGGGATCATACACAGGGGCAGATCCAGGAATTGCGGTTGGGGGGGGGGGGGCGCAAGTTTATAAAGCAGGGGGTCTAGGGGCCACCTTGAGCTCCTGGATTTTACAGATTTTATAGGGCTTGAAATATGTCTCCTAAGTAGTTATTTTTACTATTTTCTGTCATTCATGATAAAGTGAAATTAATAAAATGACGCAAATTTTAAGGGGTTTTTTTTTTTGCGGGGGGATGCAAGTTCTCCCAATAAAAGTAATTAAATAAATCAAAACATTTTATCATTTATTTCTCTGAGAATGGAAGAATTTATCGCTTCTTTTATCGTTTACATTTTTCTAAACAAAAGACCACGATTTACCTTAATTTTGAAAATTTTAGGGGAGGCCGGATGCGCCCCCTTAAATCCGCCACTGATACACTCATGATTTTAAAATTTCAAACTGTTGAATAATTTTTATCAATTAATTATCACTTCTTTAACTGTCTCATATAAATAGTATCTCATTTTGTGCCAGAATCAATGTTTCCGAGTTTCATATTATTTAACTCTTCTCATTTTCATCGATTTTTCGTCCAAAACAAGGCATTACGCCTCATAAAAAAATGCATTCATTTGAAAGTTTGGTATGAATAAAGTAGTTTGTGAATGTTAACACCATTCCCGCTAATTATAGCAATTGTGTTTCTTTCATTTATTTCATATGTGAAGATAAATGATAATTCCCGGTTTTCGGTGATTTTTTTATCAAAATGTACTATTTTGCCCCCAAAATACACGTTTCCCCTTTGTTTTGTTCTCTCGATTTTTTAAATACGCTAGAGCATACCTTGACTCACCGTTTGAAAACAAAAACATTTCTGTGTCTTACTTGGTAATACAGAAGGAAGCTGTTTAGAAAATTTTCTTTTATTAGTATCAAAAAAGTTCATATATTATTCCAGATCACAAGGAATCAGGCCAAAATTTTCTGAGGCAGTGAATTTATTTAAGTACTACAGAAAAATGGAAAAATACTGTGAAAATGTGTTTGGATGCAAATCCAAAATATTTACTAAATGGTCAATATATGATATTGTTTATTACAAGTGATGAAAAACCAAAGCTTTATATGTTATATTTGTTATCATTACTTTTAGTATCATTTTGTTGATATGTATATTTTCAATACCAGTCCTTTAAATTATGCCTAGCTGTCAAATACTAGTTCATGTAGAAAGTTTTTGTATGGAAGATATTGTATGCGTGTGTGATTTTGTGTGTGAGATCATCTATGTAGATGTAATTGTAAATGTCTAAAAATAAAGCATGAAAAAACAAAAACAAAAAAAAAACAACAAAAAAACCCATTTCTGTTGCAATTAGTTTGAGGTTACGCTATATTTTTGGCTAGAATGACTGGACTAAGGGCCCAAAACATTTGTAAATTTGTAAATTAGATTTGTAAATAGATAAATGTAAATATACATGTATCATGGGTGATGAACAACAATGACAGTGATTACATACATGTATACAAGTAAATAATCAAACATAGCGGTAAAGCAGCTCAGATTACCAATAGACTAAACCTGCAGATATTGTAAGCCAAAGGAGGAATATTTTTCTGGAATTATTTAAATTGACTTACTTGAATGGCATAGGTTGTTGTTATGATAAAACGTCCCTTTACAGACACACCGCCCAGTAGACTGGGAACACTCTAATTCCTTACTGTCATCACAAGGGAGACTCGCATTGCAGACATCTTGAAACTGTCGATCTGCAATTATAAGATTTGAAGTAAAAACAAGAGCACCACAAACGGTACAACATATGCACATACCAGTAAGCACATTATGCATTCTGAACTGATATCATACATATTCTGAATATAAAAGCCTGAAAGTAGGTCAAGGTGCACCAATCTATCTGACATGTGAACTGATTATTTATTTCTCTGAGAGGAAGGTTGTGACAAAATGCAAGTGCAATATCTATCCATGATGAGAAAAATTGCCAATTGCTAATTATTGACCATATTTGTCTACTTTCAGTTAATAACACATTAGAGGAATTCATAAGTTGGCCACTCTGTATAATAAAGCATTAACACAACACTGACGGAGGTATTCATGATTTGGTCAAATTATTCATAATTATGTATATATGCCCTTCAATGGTGTCTACAATAACTAGATAATGCATTCAGTCATAATTTAAATAGCTTAGATAAATACTATCAATGAGAGGTAAATTAGTCTTACTTATGACAGTGAGTGTTGCACTGCCAGGACTTGCGTAAGTCCCTCCGGGGTTAGTCGCCGTACACTGATACTGGTCAGCGTCCTGTGTTACCAGGTCATTTATGGTCAGAGAATGCGAGTTAGGTGTAGATCCTGTGTATTTGGCACCATCAATTGTTATATCAGCACCTGCCTTCCTCCACGTGATTTTGTTAATCTCAGGACCTCTAACTGTACAGGATATGGTGGCACTCTCCCCGATCTTTCCCTCAACATCTGAACCAATTGTAACAGTAAGCACGCCTGAAACATTAAGATTACTTTACATAATATAAATTCTGTATATTGTGTGCGTGCATATAGTTGATGTAGATAAATCATCATTCAACATCAATACAGTAAGCTCCCCTGAAATATCATGTTTGTAGGATTTACTCGCACTTCATATTTTGTAGATACATGTACCTTATCTTATGCAAAGTATATGTACATCATGGGCAAAAATCATCATTTAACACAGAAATGTAAAATTACAAGTTCTATTCTCCGAAGGACTTAAATTCACACATAAAAACACTTTCACATTTCTTAAATGAAAACAAATATCTATATTAAAGGGGCATGGACACGACTGAGCTGAAAATTGTATTTTTACATTTTTATTGTTTACAATGCTTAACTAAAGTATTTCTAATGGTCACCCAAAATTTGAATACAAGTTTTTGAGTTACAAGTGAGATACAGCACTCACAATTCTTTGTAAAAACAGTTATGTAAACAAGGCTCATGCCATGTTTTTGATTACATATAAATTGCTAATAATAGAAAATAGCATGTTTAAATCAAAATGATTTGTGCTAAACACTAGAAACTATTTAATTGTGTTCATAATTAACTTGTAAATTGAAAAATCTGCTTTAAATGAACTTTTACTAGTATATTTAACCTACATGTATGTAAACAAACATGTGGCACGAGGCTTGTTTAAATAACAAAGAATTGTGAGTTCTGTATATCGAATTTACCTCGACAACTGACATTCAAATTTTCCTGACCATTATAAATACCTTAGTTAAGCATTCTAAACATTAAAAATGGAACAATAAAATTTGAAAATTTTCAGCTCAAATCGTGTCCTTGCCCCTTTAAGAATAACTAGTTACTTCTTAAGAATGTTGCACATGTATATCATGCATAAGATACAAACCTCCAGTGACATCTATGGACACTTTATTACTTGGTCCCCATCCCTCAGTATTTCTGGCCTGACACTGATATTCTGCCTCATCTCCAAATATGGCATTGTTGATCACCAGTTGAGGATTCGATAAAACATCAGTACTTCCAGAATATTTAGAGCTGCTTATGTTGATAGTTTCTATATTCCCACTGGTTATCTTTCTCCATCTGACTTCTTGTGCTGGTTCTGTGTTTGATCCAGCAGTGACTGTTGCCACCAATGCTGGCATCAATGTAGTACCATGAGGAAGCAGGGCAGGTCCACTGGGTGTTATAGACACACTGAGAAGATCTAAATGAGCACATATATTCTATTTACAAAATGTTGTTTATCTGATGAACTTATTTTATGCAACATTTACACATTGCACATTGAAGAATGTGTTTTTGCCTTACAGGTTAATACATGTTTACAAAAAAGTACTGCGTGCATATGTTAAAATGAGGACATAAATTCCTGCCTAATTTGAAACAAGATGTGTTTGTGAAACACAAATGCCCCCAATAATGGCCAATTCTGAAGATGGCCAAGGTCACAAGGACAAATATCTTGGTACCAATAGAATGATCTTGTCACAAGAAATGCTCATGTGAAATATCGAAGCTCTAATATTTACCATTTGGAAGTCATGACCAATGTCAATTTTTTAAAAAGTAGGGCAAATGTCAAGGTTAAAAGGTTTAGTACCAACGGAAAGGTCCTGTCACAAGGAATACTCATGTGAAATATCAAAGCTCTAGTACTTACTGTTCAAAAGTTATTAGCAAGGTTAAAGTTTCAGACAGCATGACAGACAGGACAAAAACAATATGCCCCCTGATCTTCTATCTCAGGGGCATAAATATAGGGAACATCAAATTCAATTACAAATGAAATTATTCTTTTAAAAAAAATGGAATGTTCATGTATTTTTGAGCTTATAGTGATCTACCCTTGGACAGTACTGTAAGATGAGCTTTTATTTCATACATGTAGTAGATAGTCATTGATACATTTAAAGACTGAAAGACAGTTTTGAACAATTCATAATGAGTTATTGAGGCAGTTTGCACTCTATAAGCTGTGAGGCATAGTAATGGCAGCCGCAAACTTATTATTCTATGCAATATCTAATATTTACCAATACATGTAATCAACCAATCAATATGAGTGTTGAAACATTTGATAGATTTTACTTGTTTGAATTCAAACTCATTAAGTAATACATACTTCCTGTCACATCTATGGTTATCTCATTACTAGTTGTCTCCCCCTCCACATTTCCAACAACACATTGGAACATTGTATTGTCTACACTATACGTAATAGAGGAAATGACCAGTAAAGGTGCACCAGGTGTGTCAGAGCTGCCATTATACATAGGATCACTGATATTGATATCAGACCATGCACCATTCTGAGGTTTTCTCTGCCATCTTGTGGTGTTGGCCGGGGGATTTGCTGTCACCGTGGCTGTGATGTTCAGAGTGGTGCCGAATTGTATTGTGCTGGATGGATTGGCTGAGATAGTCACGGTGGGCTGGGCTACAATTTTATGATACAAAGTTAAATGGTGAAGTGTTTTATTTCATGTTCACTGAGATGTATCGAATGCATCTGAATGAAAGTGAATACATATATATTATTACTACAGTAACTTGATCCGAAGAGTCGGATCACGTCGAGTTGACAGGCGCGGATCATCAGATCACATGAGACGCGAAGCGTTGAGTTTGATCTGGTGATCCGCGCCTGTCAACGGTTATTTCAAACACTGGTGCATCTCCTATGGTGTAGTTATTAATTAGAAAAAAATAATACATCATATATTTCTCAACTGGTTGTGTTAGACTTGAGAAATGCACATCTGCAGCTTTGCTCATTGTATTTTAAGGAATGAAGAACAATGCACAGCGTAATAAAACATCAAACATTAGTCATTATGTTTATTCTTAGACTGTAAAACTGTCATCTTAGTGAGACATGACAATCTGCACCTTGTTGTTGAGATATAAAATAAAAATATATTTTACAATATCATATTAATTCTTAAACTTTATACCAAATTAACTTTCAAAGTAATGGCTACCAATTAGAACTGTTCTAAAATTTGACAGATCAATTAGGCCAGATTCCTCTGCCCAATTCCTGATTGCAAGAGATATAGATAGCACCTCCTTGATCAGATTGCTGTAACAGAAATCTTCTAAACTCATTAATTAATCTGTAATTTGACAGAATGCAATTTTTCTGTTAGCAAAATGCCTCCTGAATTGCTTGATAATTACACCCATGGGACAAGGGAAATTTCTCTTGTTACTGACACAAAAGAAATAATTTGTTTGTTATATACTGCTGTATAGTACAGTGTATAAAATGAAGAATGTGTAGTTTCTTGAATTAACATTTTTTAATATGGTTATTGCAATACTATTTCATCTGTTCAGATTTACACAAATGCCCAATCTGCAGCTTTGTTCATTGTATATCTTTTTTCTGAACAATGCCACAGCCATAACAAAACATCAAAATACTAATCATTAAAATAGGCCTTTATACATATTACAACCATTTGTTGTCTTAGTGAGAAATGATACTCTGCATATAGGTTGCTGAGAAAAAAAATTAAAAATTATATAGTACAATGTCAAATTAATTTTGAAAATAAAGACTAACCACAACAAACAAATTCACTTTCACAAATAATTTCTGGTATATCTGCAATTAAGAGGCTAAGATCTCTCTGCCCAATTCCCTAGAGATATATAAAGATAACACCTGCTTGATCATGTTGATCAAAGATGCTCTACACAAAACTCATTAATTAGTCTTGTCAAAATGCCCTTTGCATGCTACTCCCATGGGACAAGTGGAATTTCTCATGTTATTGTTAGAAACAAAGGAAACATTACATAGGCTAAAAAAAGCTGTACAGTATATCATTAAAAAAATATGTGTTTTCTTGATGTAACATTTTTGAATGAGGTTTTCTACAAAACTCTTATATGAGTAGGGATTGTACCAATTATAACATACTTTTTTCAAAAAATCACTTCAACTAAATGTCACAGTGACCTTAAAGTACAGTGCGACACACCTTCTACCTAAGATGCATAAGTTGACCAAGTTTCATGATTCTAGATCAAATAGTTTTCAAGTTATGAGCCGGACAGGGTTTTACCATATTTGGCCATATCTTCTTAATTAAAAGTCACAGCGACCTGGTTTTAATGTGCGACACACCTTCTACCCAAGATGTATCAACTGACAAAGTTTGATTATTCTAGGCCTTATAGTATTTAAGTTATGAGCCGGACACGAAAAAGCTAACAGACGGACGGACGGACGGACATGAAGGCCATAACATAATAC
>NC_079166.1:39927938-40072938 GCF_947568905.1 Ostrea edulis | reverse complement strand
GCGATGAGCAGTGCCCTCGATGACTCGGGTCATCACTACAACCCGACCTCAATGTGAGAATAAATTGTATAGATAGGACATTCTGATAAAATTGACTACCGGAAGACTTGGTAAAACATAGACTCTGATTTCTTTTTCGATAAAAGAATAAAATAAACCTCATATACTTGGAATTCAATTTAATTACCCCTATAAGTTAACAGGACTCGTGGCACATGTCTATATTTTTCATCATAATCATGCGATATCCGACCTATAAAGCATTTGTTTGACGCCAAATTTTTTAAACAAATCATAAAAGAAATATCCGGATAGAAACGGTTATTGAAATCGGTCGTTCATGTAAGCGCTTATATGATTCTGAGTGCAATTTACGAAACACGAATAGCCACCACCGTATAAAACAGATACGATATGATCATGGTTTGTAAATCACCACTCGCTAAGATTTTCGAGAACCCACTATTTTTACGCGCTATTTTTCAAATGTACTCGCAATTTGCGAGTATTTCTCGCTAATTTCGAGCCCTGGTACCCAAAACTGAAACTTGATTTCCCTGTTAAATTTAATGCAATTACATCACAGAATTGAAACCCACCAACAACTTCCCAATAGACCTTCAGGAAATTGAAATAGTTCAAATATTCATCATGTTCACATAATTGATTTACAATTCAAAAAAGTCTGATTTAGATTATTTTTCTCCGAATTCATTGAGTATCACTGTCCTTAAGGTGCAAAGAACACTACTATTGTCATGTGTTTAATGTGTAATATTGATAATTCATATTTTAACAGAAGACTTACTTCCTGTGACATCAAGCGTTTTAGCACTACTGACAGTGGTCCCCACCAGATTGTTGGCAGTGAATCTGTACGCTCCCTCATCTGTGTATACAGCGCTGTTTATCTTTAAAACAGGAACACTGACATCGTTTACACTGTCCTTGTATTTCTCGTCTGATATATCGATGTCGGTGAACACTCCACTCATCTGTTTCTGCCAGGATCCGTTCACAGCTGCTGGAGGACTGTCTGGTGTAGTTGTCACTGTGGCAGTCAGTGTAGCAGTCTTCCCATACACCACAAACACAGTGGCAGAGGCAGGGTTTATGGTTATTGTTGGTTTCTCTACAAAATGGTTTAGTTATATAAACTATACAATGTTTCTATGAGTACATCAATTTACTACATAATAATTAATATTTATCACATGTTCACGCCTTTATCCAGTGGGTATCACCTGTTACATAAAGTTTGATTATTACACTATGTTTTCCATGGGGATAGAAAACACACAACTCATAGAATATAAATCATATCAATTAAATCACAAACCATGAGGTATCCTAAATATTTATTTGCACATATAAACGGACTTCAACAAAATTAAATTTGAAAATAATACATGTACAAGTGCTGTCCCAAAAGCTTGTGGACTGAGCTCATAATTATATTTTAAAGAATTGAGAACTTTAACAAAAAACGATTCACAGTTTATCAGTAGGACACATGCTCCACCATGGTTGTTCAGAAATGAACTAGAAACGAAATCCACACATAAGGGATTAAGGCAGCTACAAATTAGATCTACCACCTCAAAACTATTTCATTATCAGATTCTATGTATCTTCATAAATAAATCAAACCACAATCCTTCACAAAATCTGACTAAAATTGATTAAAACAAAGTCAAATTCTGGAGACCAACACTTTGAGGTTTACAATGCGAAAGATTCTCATGAGTGGATACCATGGTAATAATTTTTTAAGTTTGAAAAACACTGAAATAATAGATACATGTAACTTAATTTGTCTGCTACCAAAAATGTAAATGAAATGTGAAGAGCATAGAATCATTTTAAACGTATGTAATTAACTAAATATTGGGAAATACACCCCCCTCCCCCAGTTGTTGCACTTTGCAACCTTGGTCCATTTTATTGCAAAGCAACCTCAGGCGAGTATCCATCCTGATAATCAGTCAATAACCTCTAATTAACACACATTAGGTACATATATATGTATCCCTTGTAAGTTCATACATGTGCTTCACAAACGCTATGACATATGGACTCCATGTTGCTGCATAAATAATCTATAGACGTACCTCCAGTCACAGTGAGATTGATCTTATTGCTCGTCTTTTTGCCGACTAGATTGGTAACTGCCAGCTGGTATATTGCATCATCATTGAATTTAGCATCATTGATGACAAGTTTAGTACTACCGACAATAACAGAACTTCCCGCATACTTCTGATTGCTAATATCAAGATTTTCTGTCTGTGAACCATTAACCTTCTGCCATGTCACTGATGTAGTTGCAGGACTGGATGTTATGGTACCTGTGAACGTGATGTCACTACCAAACACGACAGTCGAACCTCCAGTTAATGCTACAGTCGGAATATCTGAAAAACACATAGTACATCAATCTGTAAATATGAAGTATTTAAACCTTTATATAGTATAAATTATATCTATCTAAATCTCTAAATTAATGTTGTTTTGAGCTATTAAAAACCTGACAAAATTTTAGATATTTGCCATGTGGGCTCGATCCTGCACTTTTAAATTCTAGAGCCTACTAATATAAACTCTCCAGCACACAAGTCCAATTAAGCAAGCTTAAGGAGCCAAACATTCTATTTGAAATCACAATGTTGCAAAGCATTTTCTAATTGGTAATTGTATTCATTAAATGTGAATCAGTTTTAGTATTTGTCAATCATTTACTGAGAAACAAACTAATAAGCTGAATTATTGTTATTCAATCTGTAGTTTATCTAACAATGTGACCTCCAGTCAAATGGCCATTCTACATCAATTCAAGATGAAATAGTACGTTTTTCCATAGTATTACGTGACCATACTGAATATTTTTATTTCAAGCTTAGCTGACATCAACAAAGTATAATCTTTCTATATTTTCTTTCAATTGTCTTCGGCACAACATTATTTATAAACCAGATGTGTTGGAGCTACATAAAAGCCCACAAGGGTTGTAACTCTGCCAGATTGCATCTGGCCAGACCTGTATACATGTAAACATAAGTACTTGATATGCATGTTCTCATGACATATCTAAATCCCATGTATGATTAATACCCAATTTATACGATGGAACTTTACTGATGTAAGTTTGCACACGGGTAAATACATATACTCGTATATTAAGTAAAGGTATATTTGCTACGTACACGTTCAGACAATCAAAGTTTAAATACTTTATTGGCGTATGTATAAACCCTAGCTGCTAAAACTCTTTACAAAATAGAGATAGATCGATTCAGACTTGTCCGTTTCCATAAAAAACGTCCATACTACATGTACATGTATACCTAAGCTCAGAAATTATGACAGAACAAGAGATGTTCATAGGAAAGATCGTTCTACTGAATGGTGCGATGGCACCATCCTCAGAGACTTTGATGACAATGACTAACCATTGCGAGAACTATCAAATAAGAACACTTTCTTTAAACTTTGTCAAAAGCTAGAAAGTGCTTTGGCACCTGCCCGCAGACTGTAGAGGTTCTGTTGAATGCAAAGAATAAAGTTGCTATAGCCATTTACTGGTTAGCGTCCACTGCTGAATATCAGACAATTGGAAATTTATTTGGTGTTGCTAAATCTACTGTTAATGATTGTGTACATCAAATGCATACGTACATAAATTTATTGTGTGTTCACACGACAAAAAATACAGAAAATTTGCTACAACATATGAGCAAAAGTTAATTTGCAACTACCCCTGACAATAATAAATATTAACTTAGACCTTCAATTAAGGCATCGCTCTCTTCACATTCAATGATAAATGGCTAGGTAGAAATATAAACACAATATGTTATACGTATACTTCTAAACTGATATGCACTATATTAACCCTGGTACATGTAATACTGGTACAATAATCATTATACTATGGTAGATCTATATCACAGGTTTGAATGTCTTGATTAAAAAAATGAAGGGTTAATATTATACTAAGAAAATGTTCATAAATTCCATTTATATATTCTTGTCCTCCATTTTCTATTGAAAATTGTGTGTGCACGTTCCATTGGATCCGTCTCTTAATTTAGCTTACAGTAGCCTCCCTTGCACTTTTACAAATATAAATTAAACTCCTTAAAACTGTCATTTAAATGTGTAAAATGATCATTTGAGAAAACAACTACCCTTTTTTATTAAAAATAAATCTAAAGATTTAATAATTATTTATTTATACCCGTAATCATACATATAGTTACTTCTCATTGTACTGTAATTAAAAGTAAAGAATATGCATTACAAAACACTTATATATATAAAACAATTTTCACCCCATTGTGGAGATTCGACAAAACAGGTATATGTTGGCAAGGAAGATGGAAGATTGAAGTCATGTGCGGGAATTTATTAACTGGAAATATATGAGAATAGATGAATGACTGGAGATACTTAATTTATGTAAATGAGCAATATTATGTGTGAGGAATATTGTATGTTGTTGTTTTTTCCCCAGACAAAATCAGAAAGATTACTTTTCATTTTCAAATGAAATGGAATGTACAAGAAGTTTTTACTACTATTCCCGCACTTTTAATTCATATGTACTGACATATATCACTGGTCCAATGAGTGGTCGGCCTAGTGATAGCCCTGCGTAGTGTACTGACTCGAGGTGCCAAACTTCAAAAGATTTGGTTGAAAATGTGAACTCCCGGCTATATAATTGGTAATACTTGCTGTAGAATGGAAATTCTGTAATACTTGCGTATCTTATTTTTAGGAATCAACATAATGAAGCATTTTAATTGGCACCTGTATCCGCAGTAATCACAATACATCACACATACTGATGTCAGCTGTTCAGACGACTATTCCTCTTCCTCTCGCAATATTTCAAAAATGCTACTTTTTGATAGCAGCTAGAACGTACGTCGCTGAGTTTTTTTTCATTGGAAAGAATACCTTTCATTACCAATTTTTATTCAATAGAATTAAATCTTACAGTGAAACATACGCAATATCAAAAAATATTGCCTCAAAGTGAAAAAGAGCTAGGTGGTAAAATCCGGGAAAAAATCAAATACATTTATGGGTTTGACGTTTAATTTCAAGTAATCAACATCCAGTTTCACAAATTAAGGTGACATGTGATTTGGGTAATTAATATACATGGAAATCAACGATAGAAGAAATCAGCAAAAGACACTTTAGATTTCACCCAAAGCGTAGGCCATTACAGGGTGTTCGTGGCTCGAGTCCTTTACTTAGGTGTGCAGGATTTTGCATATAAGTAAAGCAGTTCATAAGACAAGAATTGCACACCTAAGTAAATTTACACATATGCAAAAACGATTTCTGTATGCAAATTGTGTCTTTTGAATGGGGTATTAGATAATTAAGCAGAAACTATATTCTTTTAAATTTTTCAAGGTCCACATGGCTCAACTCTTTCAAATTTTATTTGACAGAACCCCCAGTGAAATCGAGTTAGAATAGCTAGGTTCTAAGTACCCCTTGCTTGCCATAAGAGACAACTAAATGGGGCGGTCTTTCGGATGAAACTGCAAAAACCGTGGCCCCATGTCACAGCAAGTGTGGCACAATAACAATCCCTCCCTGCTCAAATGCCGTAAGTGCCAAGTATAGACCTAAATTTTTATTTTAGAATGTCTTTCTATGGCTGAGATAATGACTGGAAACTATGAATTGTTGAAAATTTTGTGTCCAAGGGGCATAACTCTGCCAAACATTATCTGACCCAAACCACAGTCACTTGATCTGCATGTGTATTCTCATGGTGTATTCATATACTGTAAATGTATTACATTTGGCTGTGTATTCTATTTAGCGCCTTTGGCGGAACGCAGCTTCCGCTAAATCAAGTACATCGCTAAATGCCATCCGTAAATCTAGATGTTTAAAGTAATTCAGGAATGCGCTAAATCAAATCTACGCTAACTTGTTGAAAAAAACGATTTCCGCTAAATATCATACACGCCAAATATAATACGTTTACAGTATTCATATATACCATTTATGCATCAAGTATAATAAACAAAAACTGAATTATGACAGAATGACATGGTAGGACAAACTAGAGGCCCACAGGCCTTATCAGTCACCTGAGTACTAGTGAAAAACTATCACTACTCCCAAGGACTATGAAATCTAGAAAAAAATTCCTGTTCTGAATATGTTAAAAATGTCTATTGTTCACACATTTAATAACTGACCATTTTGACTGCACTCTAATACCGAAACACCTACCCCAGGGATCATCAAATTTACAATTTTGGTAAAAGACTACCTGCTCTTTCTAAATATCCATTTAGTTTCAATTTAGTATCAATGGCACTAAAGAAGATGTTATTCAAGTGTTTTACACATCGACACTATATAGTAAGTTTGGCCCCACCCTGGAGTCAGAACCCCTACCCTGGGAATCATGAAATTTACAATTTTGGTAGAGGCTTTCCTGCTCTACATCACTATGCATTTAGTTTTTCTTACACATGTGAGGTTGTAGAGAAGATTTTTTGAAAATTGGTCAATTTGGGGCCATTTAGAGTGCGGGGTCATGATATTTACAATTTCTGATCTTCTTCACCTATAGATGCTACATACCAAATTTGGTCAAGATTGGCCCAGTAGTTTCTGAGAAGAAGTTGTTAGTGGATGACTCACAGTGCCAGACCCAGATCAATAGCAATAGGTCACCTGAGTTTACTCAGGTGACCTAAAAAACAGTATTATTCCCTAATACTTAGAAGTTATCTCCCTTAACACAGGAAAATTCTTATACCTCTCTTTATATCTAGCTCTTAGCAGCTGCAATGTTATTGTTTTCTAAATGAATAAAAATTAGTGTTGAGGAATGTCTATCGGAATAATCCATTAGAGCTATGCGTACATGATTCAGAGAGAATAATGCTCAGGAGAGATGGAGGCATTGGACCGACATAAGGTAACCGCATGGTTCAGTGCCCTTCACCCGTAACCTTCAATAAATAGTCCTGCCGATCTCCTAAAGATTTCTGCTTAAAAGTTAACAGAAATTCATAAGGGCTATTCCAGAAATAAATACATGGGGGGGTCGGGAGGCACCTTTTGTATATACCAAGCACCCATAAAAAAAAATAAAAAATTACCCCATGACCCATCAAATTAATAAACTCATTTTACAATGACCCATCTAATAAAAAAAAAACTAACCTGACCCACCCCAAAAATATTTTTAAAAATGAAAACGGTACAAATCTCGCGAGGTTTTCGGGACAAACATTCTAGTCAATGACGCGGTAATGCCTGTGCGACATTGTATCACAGTAGTTCTGAAGAAACGATGTCACATCAACAATCAAAGGCATCTATGGCGGGAATGTTGGAAAGATTGGGAGTCCAAACGATGCTATTATCATGAAATGGGTATGGATATGTTTTTCCACGAATCGTTCGTCTTCTAATGGAGCCCGCGCCCGGAGGCCTCTATATCACCATCACACCGACTGATAAATATAACGCATCGGTACCCTCATATAAATCAACTAAGGTTTGCCTATTTTTATTAGAAAACGGAATACCTATTGGTTTCAAAATATTCCCAAAATCGATGCACTGTAAACTGTAATAATCTACCGAAGAGAGTTCGCCGCCATCACGTCCAAAGGGACCCTACTAAACGCGCCTCTAATATGAAGAGTGCCGTAATGGAAAGTTATGCGCTGCAAAGAGCGACAACTCGAATAGTTCTATGTTACTTCCGATTTCCGATTTCGAAAGCACGTTTTCAATTTTCCCTCCAACGTTTTGTAACCAACACGACAAGAGCGACAATAAAAATATTCTGAAAACTCAACACCCACGTGGCACAAAATAAAACAATAGAAACTACCCACTACCCATAATAAATATTTTTTTAACAGTCCAACCACGGACCAAATAAAATATGAAAAAATACGACCACCCACACAAAAAAATATCATTTGCCGCCCGACCCCCCCATTTGATCATTTCTGGAACAGCCCTAATGTGAACTCTGCCATATTTCATAAATTGGGTTATTATAAACAATTCAAACAGTGCTTTTTTGTGCAAGTATATCATAATTGATTAATACATTAAATTCTAGAAAACAGTAAAACAGCAACTATATCATTGGAAATTGTAATGTAAAATCCATGGTTTGGTTCTTTTCTGAATTCATCATATCATTTGTCAAAGTATTGCTACTTCTTAAAATTGTTCTATAAATAAAACAAAATTAATAAAGCAGTAGATCTACATGGTTAGCAATCCTTCAAACACTGCAGATATTACAGTCTACCATATCAGCTTTTTCCTTTTATCTATTCATATCATAGGGTCATTTGTGTAGCCACATAACAATAATGGAGTGGATCAAAGATCTGATTTTGATCAGATTGGGTCAATCAAAAGATTTACATTGATATACGATTTTTTTAATTTTTTGTTCCAGAGCCAAATTTTGATCACCAAACTCAATCAAACTGTAACAAAAACCAAGGACACTAACTTAAGCAGAATCCTAGCCATTGTAGGCAAGAGAGTTTTCAAATATATTTAAAACAATTAGGGAGTTTCAAGAGTGCCAAGTTAAAACTTACCTTGATTGTGAGTTACACAATGGCAGATAGTTTATGATCATTTACACACAAAACAATATAATGCATTGAATTTTAAATACAAATAAAATGTAAACATTATTACCTCCAGTAACATCCAAAGTCACTTGATTACTGGTGGTGGATCCCACACCATTACTCACAACGAGCTGGTACTTTGTCTCGTCACCAAAGTCTGTTTTGATGATCTGTAGTTTGGGATTGGGAGACGCTAGGCTACTCCCTGCATACTTTCCATCATTTATATTTATATCTAGTACAGTGCCATTACTGTAAACTTTTTGCCATTTCTGAGCAGTCCAGGAGAGATCAGAAGTGACCGTCCCAGTGAATGTGACATCATTACCGTACAACACAGAACTTGGTCCAGTAACTGACACAGTAGTGGGAGGTGCTGTAATAAATCAATGTTTTAAAAGTCAGCAACATCCTTCATCTTAGAGTGTGTCACTTAGGAAACATGAAACTACAATATGAACTGGGAACTTTTATTGTTCCATATCGCAGTTAAATGCATGTACTATCATGATTCCTTTTTATACACACTATTGTATTATATCGCAGACTATAAAGCTAAATCATTGTGTTAATTAAGATACTCATTTTAGCTAAAATCAAAGTAACTAATGTAATGCCCAATTCACACAGAGAATTTAATTCGCATTAAATGTTAGTTAATGTGAATTAAATCTGAATCACGTACACACAGAGATTATAATGCGCATTAGTTTATTTCGAATAACATTTACATCGCGATTTAATGTGAATTAAATTTACTTCGCACTAGCTCCGCAAAACGAAGCTAATGCGCATTAAACGTAGACGCATGCGTAATGGCAAATTTGTGTCACATGCATCGTACCTGTGGTCAGCTATATCTATTAATGTTAGTTTTGTGCAAAAAACTTATCAAAATGATAATAATAACTAAACAAGAGGCCCATGGGCCACACGCTCCCCGAGTCACATTGGCTCATATTTAAAGATTTTTCCTATATATTTGCATGTAAAACATTTCTATTGTGGCCCCAACCTACTCCCGGGGGCCATCATTTTTACAAAATTGAATCTGCAATATTTCATGAAGCTTTCATGTAAATGTAAACTTTTCTGGCTCGTGATTTTTCAGAAGATTTTTAATGATTTTCCCTATATATTTGTATGTAAAATTTTGATCCCCTACTGTGGCCCTATCTTATCCCGGGGGCCATGATTTTTACAAACTTCAATCTGCACTATGTCAGGAAGCTTTTGTGCAAATCTAAACTTCTTTAGCCCAATGGTTCTGAAGGAGAAAATCTTTAAAGATTTTTTTCTATTTATCAGTTATGTAAAACTTTGATCCCCTATTGTGGCCCCATCCTAACTCCAGGGGTCATGAGTTTAAGATACTTGAATCTGCACTATGTCAGGAAGCTTTCATGTAAATATCAGCTCTTCTGGCTCAGTGGTTGTTGAGAAGAAGATTTTTTCAAGATTTTCCCTATATATCTGTATGTAAAAGTTTGATCCCCTATTGTCGCCTCATCTTACCCCCGGGGGCCATGATTTTAACAAACTTGAATCTACACTATGTCTAAAAGCTTTCATGTAAATTTCAGCTCTTATGGCCAAGTGGTTCTTGAGAATAATATTTTTAAATGACCCTACCCTATTTTTGCATATTTGTGATTATCTCCCCTTTGAAGGGGGCATGCCTCTTTATTTGAATAAACTTGAAAGCCCTTCACCCAAGGATGTTATTGGCCAATTTTGGTTATAATTGGCCCAGTGGTTCCAGAGAAGAGGTGAGCTAAAAACATGTACAAACAGAATGTCATTAGATAATGTCAGACGTAAATCTGTGCTCTGCATAGGCATGCTGAGTAATACATGTACATATGGAAGGAATAGCTTTCAAATATGACAAAAATGTTTTAAAATAGTGATTAATATGATTTTCTCTTTTGCATTTTAACAAATATGCTGCTCATTGTTTATTTTTTATACCATATGACTATTGGTGTTCCAATCATCGATTATAATCGAAAATCAGTTGATTGTTCAAAAATTCCAAGCACTCGATTATGAAAATTTTATTCTAAATAATCAGTTTTTAAATTTTGTTTTCTCGACGACTGTAGTTTATGAAGAATATTCCTGCCGTGAACTATCTACATATTAACCTATTAACCATACCCTGGAAATAGGGAAAATAGCATGTTTGCATGGTTGGATAGACATTACTTTTGATTTGATTCAGACAAAGAAAATCTTGATATGAGCAAAGCCATGTGTGAATTATGTAGATAAAAACCGCTTTCAAAGACCACTGTTACTCTGCATATGCTTATCATGTTTTTAGTTGTTGACAATGTATTTGTTTTGTTTTTAATAAAATAAATTTCATTTCTTTCTTGCTGAATTTCAATTTTATTTTAAATATGTTGGATCATCCTAACATAATGACACGTAACAGTACTTTGATTTATGGGCAAATAACTGAAGTAAATCAGATGTTTCTAAAAATTGTTTTGGCTTTTAAAATCAAAAGATATTATTAAGATATAGTCAAACAAAAATACACACAGAAAATATTTATTTACACTATTTCAGCAATAGAAACAACAAATATAAACGGAGACAATATTTTTTTTTACACTATTTCAGTAGTTATATGACTTTATATCATAGAACTTCTAGTTATCCAATTATAATCGATTAATATTTAGTTACAGTAAACCAATCATTGACTATGGAATTCTCACCGATTCCCATCACTACATATGACATCATAGTTATTGTAGACTTATAATATGTATTAGTAATAAAAAATTACGTCACAACAGTAGTCAGCGGAATGGTGAAGGAGACGTTCCGAGGTTTTATGGGCTCATGAAGAAGCAATATATTGTCTAGAGTGAATGCTGGTCGTCAGA
The DNA here is from genome assembly GCF_947568905.1 of Ostrea edulis. NCBI lineage: Eukaryota > Metazoa > Mollusca > Bivalvia > Ostreida > Ostreidae > Ostrea > Ostrea edulis. Next base: position 40,061,378 of record NC_079166.1, on the reverse strand, counting down.
GGAAATAACATGTAATTTCTTGGGAACATACAAAAACAAACACGATAAACTCCTTGTGTGTAGATCAGTGACAGGTACATTGTAAACATGTAGTACACTATATACAGTGTTTTGAACAATGAATTCTGTATCTACACAATATTCATTAAAATATATAAAAAATAATTTTCAACAATATATAGTCTATTCTTTTATTTATTTTGTGCAACCTTTAATTTAGAGATGCATACAAATTTAACGTGTATTTGTTTACTTCGCATTAAATATTTAATTACCGTCGTGTGATTGCTATCTAATTCGAATTAATTTAATGCGCATTATTTTACTGCGCATCAAATTGCATGCGAAGTAAAATTTAATGCACACCCATGTGAACGAGGCATAAATCTGAGGTAGAAAAGGTGTACTAATTACAATATGCAAGTACATGTAGGTAATGATATCCAGTATATGCATACCCAAGGGAATTGTTCAAATACAAATGTAAGCTCTGTCTGACAGTCCAATCATTTTGTAATTTCAACAAAACCAACAGGGTGATAGACAACACTTAAAAGGACTGACTCATGATTTCCCCCAAAATTTTCTTTTTCACTTCTAATGATCAAAATCTACTGTCTAAGGTGTTTAAAAGAGTTCACATAGAAATTAAGGTTATACATTATCATAGAAGCTCATTTTAGAGAGTTTATTATTTGTTTTGTAAACAAAGACTGCGGTATGTTATTGTTTACGAAATTTTCAAAAGAAATGTATATCGATCTAAGTTTATTAATATATCTTTCACATTTCAAGCATTTTTGGGGTAAAATGTGTCATCTAAAAATTAAAATTTGCGACTATGCAAAATTATGATGCTTTATATTACAAAATCAATATTTCGCTTGTTTGTTTGTATACATAAAAAGACTCGAGTCTTTGTTATCATAACACAGATTTAAGGCTAAAATATTGCTTTTATTCTTGCATTCAGAAGGTCAAAATTTTGGCTGTCAACAATATAAACAAGTTATATTTTTAATGTTTACCATCAAAAATGAAAAATATTTTTATCAAAAATCGTGAACCAGTCCCTTTAAGTCTTTAAAACATTCATACATTTTGACATCATAGACATAATTTTCACAATAACATATTAAACAAATATTTATCATCACTGATAATATAGACATATATTTTGCTATTGACAATGCTATCAAATACGAAAATTTTACATTGATATAACTATAGACAGACATATTTGACAATTAACATTGATATAATTATACTTTACCCAGAGTCACAGCAGAAGTACTATTGGTAGATCCTACAGCGTTAGTAGCTTTACACCGGTAATCTCCCCTGTCTGTGCTAGTTATGGTGGTGATAGTCAGTGAAGGTATCGATATAGATCCTCCGGAGTATTTCCCGTTACTGCCTGCTATGTCTATTGCGACACTGTTTTTTGTCCACTGTATGGCTGTGATAGCAGGTGATTCAGACGTAACAGTAGCAGTACAAACAATAGTTACCGTGGTACCAGACTGGGTAGGACCGGATACACTGACAGTTGGACGTTCTGAATTAAATGGATTATTATCACATGACTGTCCCATGCACGAATCATAGTCTTATCATGCTTGAATTTATCCAACATATATGATTCAATATGAACTTTTTTGAACGTTTTGTTTTCTACATAATTTTACAAAATATGAATACAGGTGACTCTCGATGGCTCGAACTTTGATCTCTCGAAGTTCTCAGTCTCTCGAAGTGAAATCATGGTACCGATTTTTTTCTCTATATATAACAAAGAAAATTTATTATCGATCTCTCGAACAATTGATCTCTCGAAGTTCTCGATCTCTCGAAGTGAAGTTGGGTCCCAGAAAACACATTTCATTGTTTTTCATTCTCGATTTCTCGAAGTGGTGGTAGCTAGCATATACCACCGTTACCCAAGCGTGTAATAATTTCCGCTTGGACCTTACCTGGATTTTGTTGAATGTCAGAGGGGTAATTAGGTCTTAACGTAGTTGAAACATCACTGCATAGTGCTTCTTTGTGGAGGTGAAAAAACTTTAGTATATAATTGGCTAATTAGTCAGTTTACACCTTACACAGAGGTCTTGTGATGATTAGAATTATATATAATCCGGCTATGAATAAAATCTATAATTTATTTTGACTTGACAATGAGAGAGTAAGTTTTATACATTAATTTAGTAATCTACAGACTGTTAAAGAACATGTACATAAAAAGGCCCAAAAAATTTTAAATGTGTCTTGATTCAAGCTTGATCTGTGTTTTGAATAAGTTAAATACATTCCAAGTATACTATCTCAACTTAAATCAAAGTTATTTCTTATTTTATAGCATTATTACGTCATGAATAAGAGTTCTTCCCGCCTTTTTTCAAAAAGAGCTTGAAAACTGTTAAATGTCACCCAGATTATTGCTTAGGAAAAGGTGTGCCCATCCGTCGAGCAAAATGAAATTAATATATGTTGTGTATTAAGAGAAGATGAAAAATGTGTTTGAATATAAATTTGCTTGACGCATGGGCTGTATGTTTTCTGAAAGGAAAACCCCCTGAATTTATGAAAATTTTCATTGATATTTGCATTTTTTGGCAATTTTATGCCAACTTCACGCTCCTGTCATACAACACAAAGCAATTTTGGATAAAATTAAATGTAGTTTGGATTTGCATATATATTCCTTATTTGAATTCCAGATTTTGAGACTCCTTCTGAAATCATCTATTTTCTGGACCAGATGACTAAAGAAAATGTCTCTACTTCTTTCTCGAGATTGTTCTTTGTGTAAAGTTACTCTGAAACTTCGTTTTTCTCATTCGTTAGAATTTTTGCTTTGTGTAAAGTGACATAACATTGTTCTCTGTTTAGTTAGTAATAGTAAACCTTTACCGGAACATGGTTTTGTATGCATATTTTAGCATGATTATTGATTAAAGAGCAAATAAATACATAAACTTTAAAATCTTTTTATTAATGCAAAATAAGGTTCTTTATTTTTATATTAAATTAACTACCTGACAAATATGAAGGAAAACATGTCAAAACAATATGATCTTGTTGGTAAACATTTCCGGTTACTGTAAAATCTTAACCATATCGGCGGACCTTCAATTTCCGAATTTCGATTTCTCAAAGTTTTATCAAGGTCCCTCGAACTTCTAGTTATCAAGAGTCACCTGTATTTGCATCAATTTCCATATCAATCATTCAAAAATATCTAATGGAGTGTTTTTCATCTCAGTTGGTGAAAGAGCATAAAATCTACCAGATATTATATCCTGTAGATTAGGGATAATTTAGAAAATCTAGCAGACACGGTAAAAAAATTATCAGATAGAATTTAAAACAAGATATGATAATAATCTACTGATTATAAAGTCTCCAAAATGAAGTACTGGCTGTATAAAAGTGGCTTTTTCTGAGTACTATTATTTTTATTATTTTCCTTCCTTGACAAAATCCATTCTACATGTAATTTTAACTTCATTTAAAAAAATATAAATCACAAAGACTGATTTTGAAATTTTTCAAAAAAAATCCCATTTTTTTCCTTCAGTAAAACTGGTGTCACTTGACTTTGATCCTAGTTTGTAGGTCCCAACATCCTCTTATAATTTTTTATGATCTCTATCAGTCATGGTTCTAAACTTATACAAGTTTTTATAATCAAGGTCAAAGGTCAAGGCCACTGGAGATACTAGTTTGTACATCACTACACCCTTTATCAATTCTGAAGATTCCATGTCTCTGTCAGTACCAGTTCTAAAGTTAAATTCAGACCTAGGTTTTAGGTCACTGGAGTCACTTGACCTTGATACTAGTTTGTAGATCATATCTTCTTATCATTTCTGAAGATCCAATGTCTCTATCAATTTCAGTGATGAAATTAAATGAGTCTGTATGTTCAAGGTCAAGGTCACTGGAGTCACTTGACCTTAATAACATTTTGTATATCTCATCACCCTTTCATCATTTGTGAAGACCCAATAACTCTATCCGACCTGGTTCTTATGTAATACCAATTCTATGTTCAGAGGTCAAGGTCACTGGAGTAACTTGACCTTGATACTAGTTTGTAGATTTTATCATCTTCTTATCATAGCTCAAGGTTTCATCTCTCTATCAATTCCAGTTCTAAATTTATGTGAGTTTGTACGTTCAGATGAAAGTCAATGGAGTCACTTGATCTTGATATCAATTTGTATATATCTTATCACCCTTTCATCATTTCTGAAGACCCCACATCTCTATCCAACCTGGTTCTTAAGTAATACCAATTTCATGTTCTAAGGTCAGAGGTCAAGGTCACTGAAGTCACCTGACCTTGATACTAGTTTGTAGGTCATGTCATCCTCTTGCAATTTCTAAAGATTCCATTTTGCTATTAGTCCCAATTTTAAAGGTATACCAGTGTTTATGTTCAAGGTCAGAGTTCAAGGTCACTGGAGTCACTTGACCATGATACTGATTCGTAGGCCCTGTAATTCTCTATTCATTTCTGAAGACCCCAGGACTCTATCTATCATATTTGTCAAGTTGTATCTTTTGAATTGTGGAATTAATTTTTCCCCACAGAGTTCCATGTTAAACCCCACTTCCATTTGATCCCCCCCCCCCCCCCCAATTTGAAAAACAAAAACATTTCTGCACATTGGCCTATCATATCCTTGAACGTCTATCACTTTCATCAACTGATTACAAAGAACAGTGTCAGACAGTTTTAGGCACGAGAAAGAAGCGGAAGAAGAAAAACCAATCAAAAACAAAGTCTCCAAACCTCATTTCGGAGACTTAAACAAGAGGTCCATGAGGCACATTGCTCACCTGAGTCACCTTAGACCATATTTAAAGATTTTCCCAATATATTCGCATATGAAACTGTAATCCCTATCGTGGCCCAAACCAACCCCGGGGGACATGATTTTTACAAACTTGAATCTACACTATTTCAGAAAGCTTCCATGTAAATGATCCCATGGGGATCCAGGTTAGAATAGGTCCTCAGTACCCCTTGCTTGTCGTAGAAGGCAACTAAATGGGGCGGTCCTTCGGATGAGACCGCAAAAACCGAGGTCCCGTGTCACAGCAGGTGTGGCACGATAAAGATCCCTCCCTGCTCAAAAGCCATAAGCGCCGAGCATAGGCCGAAATTTTGCAGCCCTTCACCGGCAGTGGTGACGTCTCCATATGAGTGAAATATTCTCGAGAGGGACGTTAAACAATATTCAATCAATCAATCAGTCCCCTATTGTGGCCACATCCTATCCCTGTGGGTCATGGTTTTTCCAAACTTGAATCTGCACTATGTCAGGAAGCTTTCATGTAAATGTAAACTTCTCTGGTCCAACGGTTTTTGAAAAGAAGATTTTTAAAGATTTTCACTATATCTTTGTTTTTAAAAGGTTATGTTCACAAACTTGAATCTGCAATATGTCAGGAAGCTTTCATGTAAGTGTAAACTTTTCTGGCCCAATGGTTCTTGAGAAAGTTTTTTAAGATTTTCCCTATATACAGTGTTACCTCCATATATTGCCAGTTTTTGTCCCAGCCTATTTTGGCGTTATATCAAGGGTGGCATTATAAAGAGTTGGGTCATTTTAATTCATTGATTTGAAAAAAAAATGTGGTTGATCAATCAATAAATTATTGTCCTTATAATGTCGTTCACGTATGACAAGATAAGTAAATGCATGAAATTGTTTTGCTTTACTTCTTAAAACTTTGATAAAATGTGGCATATTCTGTGCTTATGTAAAATACACAGGACAGGTATATTTACAATACTTTCGTTTGCGTCATGGTAGGTTCTACAATGACTGAATACATTGAGCAGTTGACAAACACTTGTAATGGTTGCCATTTCTTTCTGGAACACAGAAATATGTTGTCACACAATTCATATATGTTTGTACTTGTTTCCCCAACATGCTGCATCCACACGCAGTTTGCAGTCTATGTAACCTGTAGTTAATGTTGTAAACTTTCTTTCTTTTTTGAATTTCCTTCTTTATAAAATGTCTTACTGTTATGCCCTCTGGGCCCAAAATTGGAATAAATTTATCTTATCTTATCTTAATACTAACACATGAAAATCCCATGATACAAGAAATTTACAGCAGTTGACAGCAAACTCCCCTGTTAAGGCCTCATCGTATAAAGATTTGGTTTGTGTGCAAACGAACATTTGCAAAAGTTTGCAGCTGATAGTAGTTTCATTTCTCAGTTGTTCACGTGTAGGCAATACTACTGGACAATTTCGGAGTCAATTTTTAAATGAGTATGTTCAAGTTATTATCGCAGTTACCTATTTTCATGAGGCATATTAAATTAGTTTCACTACAATTCACTGGACAGACCAATTATGCCTAATTAGGGCTTCTGATCCCTGGTGGTTGGCATTGTTATCAGAGGATATATCAAGGCAATTAACCTTTCGTATAGATCTGCAAATGGGTGGCGGATGGCGATTAGGCTAGGTTGACGTTATATCAGAGTTTTTAGCATGTGTGGCAATCCGTTCTACACATTTCAATGATGGTATGCGGGGGTGGCGATACACCGAGGTATCACTGTATTTGTATGTAAAACTGTGATCTCCTATTGTGGCCCCACCCTTCCCCCAGGGGAACATGATTTTAACAAACTTAAATATGCACTATGTCAAAAAGCTTTAATGCAAATATAAACTTTTCTTGCCCAGTGGTTTTTGAGAAGATTTTTAAAGATTTTCCCTCTATATTTGTATGTAAAACTTTGATCCCCTATTGTGGCCCCATCCTTTCCCCGGGGGCCATGAATTTTATAAACTTAACTCTGCACTTTGTCAGGAAGCTTTCATGTAAATTTCAGCTCTTCTGGCTCAGTGCTTCTTGAAAAGATTTCTAAATGAGTCCACCCTATTTTTTGCAGTTTTGTGTTAATCTCTCCCTTGAAGGTGACATGGCCCTTCATTTAAACAACCTTGAGAGCCCTTCACCCAAGGATGCTTTTTGCCAAGTTTGGTTGAAATTGGTGCAGTGGTTCTGAAGAAGTCGAAAATGTAAAAAGTTTAAAGACAGACGGACAGACAGATGATGGGCAACAGGTGATCAGAAAAACTCACTTGAGCTTTCAGCTAAGGTGAGCTAAATATACTATTGTACAAATCCTTTACTTTCCATCCATATCAGATTTCTCTGCTGTGTAATAAGCCTGTTCGAAAATGTGAATTATAATTTCTCTTTGTATTCTAACATTTAATGTGACTATAGAGATTGTTTTTATAACAAAAACAAATTTCTCCCCAGCTCCCCAAATTGGAAGTGCTCCAAATAAAACCCCCTCCCCTTAATGTAATGCATGATATGGAGGAGAAAACATGAGCAGGGACATAGCCATTGTGAACTCCGAAAAGCCACATAGGAGAAGTGTTCATAAACTATTTTACACTCTCCCTCCACCCCTCAGATCCACTATAACGTTAAGGATAACAATTGAATCCTCCTGTCCCTACAATATGCACATCTGCAAATGGCATTGAAGAATTGTACAAAATGTCAAGTCTATCGGATAAGCCATATAGGAGGAGAAGCGTTCACAAGCTATTTAAACATCCTCCACCCCTCTTGGATACACTATAACTTTTCGGAAAATAATTGGATCCTCCTATACAGACAATATGCAAATCTACAAGTGACAATGAAGCATTGTACAATGTATAACGTTTCAAATCTATCAGATAAACCATATAGGAGAAGAAGTGTTCACAAGTTATTTTACATCCTCCACCCCTCTTAGATCCACTATAACTTTTTGGAAAAAGATTGGATCCTCCTGTCTCAACAATATGCACATCTACAAATGGCAATGAAGCATTAAGTACAAGTTCCAAATCTATCTGATAAGCCATTTAGGAGGAGAAGCGTTCACAAGATTTTGTGACAGATGGAAGGATGGTCAGAAATTACAAAAACAATATGTCTCCCCAAAAATATGACAGCTTCCAGGTAGTAACACAATCAGACTGCGTAATATTTTAAGTGTTTTAATTATGTTGATTGTGGATGCTGTTCAAAATCGAAAACGGTTGAAATCATTTCTACGAGAGGGTAAGGAAATGTTAATGGAAACAAAAAAGAATTAGAGATTGTTTTTATAAAAAAAAACAAATGTCTCCCCAGTTTCCTTAATTGGAAGTGCTCCAAATAAAACCTCCTCCCTTTAATGTAATGCATGGTATGGAGGAGAAAGTATGAGCAGGAACATAGACAATATGAACTCCGATAAGCCACATTGGAGAAGAGTTCACAAACTCTTTTACACCCTCCACCCCTCAGATCCACTTTAACTTTAAGGATAACCATTGGATCCTCCTGTCCTTGTAAAATACACATCTGCAAATGGCATTAAAGTATCAAACAAAATGTCAAGTCTATCGGATAAGACATATAGGAGAAGCATTCACAAGCTATTTTAACATCCTCCACCCCTCTTAGATCCACTATAACTTTAAGGAAAATAATTGGATCCCCATATCCCGACAATATGTACATCTACAAATAGTAATAAAGCACTGTACAAAGTTTCAACTCTATCTGATAAGCCATAATATAGAAGTGTTCACAAGGTATTTCACATCTTTCCCCCCTCTCAGATCCACTATGACTTTTAGGAAAATAATTGGATCCTCCTGCCCCGACAATATGCACCTCTACAAATGGCAGTGAAGCATTGTACAAAGTTTCAAGTCTATCCGATAAGCCATGTAGGAGGAGAAGCGTTCACAAAATTTTGTGACAGACAGCTCAACGTACAGACTGATGGAAAGTACAAAAACAATGTCTCCCCTTGAAAGAGGGGAGACATAATTTCTTGATCAATTTAGGGGTGTGATTTTTCGGGGGGGGGGGGGGGGGGGGGGGGGGGGGAAATAAAGAATTTTAAAAATCGAATTGAAAATCAGACATTCACTTGTCTACAAATGTTTACGATGGCAACTCATGGGGGGTGGGTGGGGGGTGTTGTATTGTATTTGTGTGTGTGTGTTTATGTGCCACTCTCGGATGTACTCTTTGGGGGTTAAGTAAGTTTAAACCCCCAGTAGAATGCTTTTGACGTCTCTGTATCTTCTCTCTATTCCTCTTTTATTCATTTTTGGCCCCCTTGAGATGTCTGGTTATGTAAGCACGTATTGCATCATAACAGAAATTGCAATGACAGATTTGAAGGGACCCTCCCCTCTTTCACCACAAATTCACAAAATAATGTGAGTAAAACTCAAATAGTTTACCCAAAATGGCTGAATTTACAGGTACATACTCCTGCTGACTTATTTAATGTATTACTATAAATTCAGGGGGTTCAATTATTGTTAAATTTATTTTCAAAAAATTGTATAAATTTCTTGATGGTTATATTTGTATTTGAAATCGTAATTGTGAGTAGTCAGCTGGAAATCTGTCATTGGCCTCTCATTTACAAACACACCCTGAGGCTGCATGGGTTAAATTTTATTTGCCAATCAAAAGAGGTGGATATTTCCAGAATCTAGAAGTGTCAGTCTGACATCCTTACATATTGTAGATGTAAATCGTGTCAGAACATTTATCGATGAGTGTACTACATTGATATTGAACAAGTAACCTCTTATATTTTATTATAAATATGACTGTGTTAAAACATGGGGTCCAGAGTAAAGATCCTGAGGAAATTTATGCAATATACATGTATGATATATACTAATTTCAGTCACAAACATGTGAAGTCCTGCAAGGGGGGGGGGGGGGGGGGTGTTAAAATAATCTAACTGTGTCTCAGAACAAACCCTACATCACTTTAACGATAAAACATTTTATTAGGGGGGGGGGGGGGGGGGGGGAAATGTTCTCCTCTATTTACAACATTAATTTTCTATTATTTTTACATGCAAAGTTGTTTTTTTTTATGTGCATGAAGGAAACCTACACATTATGATATTTCATTAACGTTAACACATTTGTTGACATGATTGCTGTAAAATTATACAGCAATATCTTTGCGTCCATCTGCATGCACTGTTGATAATGAGGCTTCTCGAATATACATGTACTATCCAAAGGTCTTAAACTACTGTTACGCAAGCGCACTATGATCCTGATCAAGGAAAGATAACTCATGCTTTCGGATTGGCCTATACTTTCTTAAAGGCAATAGGGAACACACTCCTATCGCAAGTCGTTTAAAAAAGAGAAATCTCTTTACTTTGAGAAATATCTCTCTAACTTAGAGAGACCATCTAATGCAAAAAATGGCAGAAAGTTGGAGTAGGTTATTTGGACGGCATTAACCATGCAGTTGTCGCCAGGCTGATCCTAGCGAGATGTACATGCAATTACTTCAAAATCTTTATTCCCTTGATTTTTTAAGAACTGATCGAAAATTAAACTTACATTTTGATATACTTATATTACTATCCCCATATCCCTTGAGAAAAAGGGGAAATAAGCATATATTCAAAAATTAATAAATTGTCCATTGTAATTGAATGTATTTGTGAATATTGCAGGGACATCAAAAGTACCATTAGATGCACCAATATCACCACATCAAGTTCTATTTCAGCATTATCCATTTTCATTCACAAATTGAATATGTATTTAAAATTATTTGATTTTGAGTTATACACTAGCAAGCAGTTTCAATATCACAAACAATATTCAATTTTATATATTTAAAAAATGAAATGTAAAATACAATCACAATTACCTCCAGTAACATCCAAAGTCACTTGATTACTGGTGGTGGATCCCACACCATTACTCACAACAAGCTGATACTTTGCCTCATCAGTAGAGTCTGTATTACTGATCTTTAGTTTGGGATTGGGAGACGCCAGGCTACTCCCTGTATACTTTCCACCACTTGTATCTATATCTATTACAGTGCCAATATTGGGTACTTTTTGCCATTTCTGAGCAGTCCAGGGAAGATTAGAAGTGACTGTCCCATTGAATGTGACAGCATTATCGTACAATATAGAACTGGGTCCAGTAACTGACACAGTGGGAGGTGCTGTAACAAATCAAAGTTTTAAAAGTAAGCAACATAATTCATCATACAGTGTGTCACTTTGGAAAAATAAAACTACAATATGAACTGGGAAAGTATATTGTTCCATATCACAGTTAAATGCATGTTCTATCATGATTCCATTTTATACTCTCATTCCAATTTATCTCAGACTATAGAGCATTAATATCATTGTGTTAATAAAGTGGAACCCCGATTTTACTTTCCGTTTATTATGTTAGCTAGACTACAAATGTTGGAATTTTAAAGCTCAAAACTTAGTCTTCTTAACAAACCTGTATAAAATAGACCAGGCCTCAAGACCATTTTATAAAACTGAGAATAGACTTAAGTCAAAATTTTTATTACTTATATCTTAAGATTTATCTCGCACATGTTTTAATAAAAATGCACGTTTATAAAAAATTCCAAATGCCAACATATACTGAAAATTTTATTTGTTTGTGAAAATTATTTCAAAAGTTTGCTGGATTTGAAATTTAGACTTCAGAATATTCTCAATTTATGGTCAGGAGAATACCCTGTATTGAAGCAATGGCAGTGATAAGATGATGCTTATCTAGAAATTGTACTCTATAAATTTTTCTTAATTTTTCATATTTTGATAATTGAAGAAATAATATATTCAATAACATGTGTGATTACTATCATGTGATTACTTTCGCTATTAAAACTCCATTTATGGACAGCTTTGGTATCAAACATAATTTGGATGAAATTTATAGTACCAATGCAAACACAGCTTGGGTAACGGCTTGGACAGGGTAAGGTGACCAAAGGAGCAGGCACCAATAAGACAGATTATTTTATTAGTATATTAGATAATATCATTCAATTGACAAAACGTCTCGGTGTGGTATACATGTGTGGTTACATTTCTTAATCAATGGTACAAGTTAACATTACTTCTCATCATTTGGTACAACATAGCTAAGGCGTCACGAGACTTCCGTTTCCAACCAAAGTGAGTTATCAGACATTGATGTCACAGAAAATAAAACGCGGGAAAATATAGCATCCAGTATATAGTTTCCAGACTATTTCTCTCGGGCATATAGTTCAGAAATTATTTCACGGCTAGCATTATCCAGAAGAAATAGCAAATTTATTCACCTAACATTTATATAGCAAAAACATTCTGAGGTATAATAAATATACATGTACTTTACCCAGAGTCACAGCAGAAGTACTAATAGTGGATCCTACAGGGTTAGTAGCTGTACATCGGTAATCTCCCTTGTCTGTGGGAGCTATGGAGGCGATAGTCAATGAGGGTGTAGATACAGATCCCCCAGAGTATTTCCCGTTACTGCCTGCTATGTCTATTGTGGTATTGTCTTTTGTCCACTGTATGGCTGTGATAGCAGGTGATTCAGACGTAACACCAGCAGTACAACCAATAGTTACCGTGGTATCAGACTGGGTAGGACCGGTTACACTGACAATTGGAGCATCTGAAATAAAAGGATTACAATTAAATGACTCATTCAAAAAGAACCATGGTCTCATCATGCTTGAATCTATCCTACATACTGTATAGCATGTTTTTTCCCCAGGACTAAATTTTGGCGATTTGCTGACTCAATGGTATAATAATAATTTTAGCAGAATAAATTTTGGCAGACAAGGAAGAGTTATCTCTCTTGCGAATACTGAAGTCACAATTGGGTGCATATTTGGTTTAGAGTGAAATTTTAGTGGAAAGCTATCTAACTGCTAAGATAAGCCAAATCGATCACCCCGCGAAAAAAAACCAATATACGGTATATATGATCTAATATGAACCTTAAGGAATGTTTTGTTTTAAAATTTTACAAAATATGAATATTTGTGTCAATATTTCCATTTAAATTATTCAAAAATATTTAATGGAGTATCTTCTAAAGTCATCTAGTTGACTTGGGGCAATGGGCGAGTTTTACTTATGCCAAATTTGGCCTCTTTCTTATAACTTAAGGAGGAATATCACAGCGCCATTACAATGGCTGACTTTCTTTTCAAATATGAATATAAGAATATGAGGTTTTAATTTTTGTTCAAAACACTTTATTCTAAAACTGCATGAATAATGTAGATATGAAAGTTTTCAATTTCAAAATATACTATTGTACATATCCTTCACTTTCCATCCATATCAGATTTCTCTGCTGTGTAATACCTCCTTAAAAGCAATGATGACCACACACCTATGCCAAGTCATTTTACTCTTTATTCAAAAAAGAGAAATTTCTTTACTTAGAGAGATATCTCTTTAACTTAGAGAGACTTCGCTTTATATAGACAAATATCCCTTTACCATAAAAACATATCTCTTTATCAATGAAAAACAAACCTCTCAATTTAAGTTAAAAAGACATCTCTTAAAGGATTTTCAGAAATTTATAAGGATATTTCTTTGACTTTGAGATATATCTCTGAAAGCCAAAGAAATTCTATGTTTTGTGATAATCTAATGCAAAAAACGGCAGGAAAGTTTGAGTATGTTGTTTGGACGACATTAACCAGTCGCTGCCAGGCTGATCCTAGCTAGATGTACATGTATGATAATTACTTCAGGGTCTTTATTCCCTTGATTTTTTAAGAAGTAATTGGAAATTAAACTTAAATTTTGTTACACTTATATCGCTATCCCATATCCCTTGACAAAAAGCGGAAATAAGCATATACTTAAAGATTAATAAATTGTCCATTGTAATTGAATGTATTTGTGAGTATTGCAGTGACATCAAATGTACCTTTAGATGCACTAATATCACCCACATCAAGTTCGACTTCAGCATTATCCATTTTCATGCACAAATTGAATATGTACATGTATGTAAAACTACTTGATTGTGAAATATGAATTATACACTTGCTTTATATATATATATATATATATATATATATATATATATATATATATATATATATCCAATAATAAAAGTCAAGAAACACAAAACTCGAATAACATTTCACTGTTAGCGCTTTCGGCTTTAATGCCTCTTCAGACAGTTATAAAATTCAAAGTCAAAGAAATATCCTTATAACTGTCTGAAGAGGCATTAAAGCCGAAAGCGCTAACAGTGAAATGTTATTCGAGTTTTGTGTTTCTTGACTTTTATTATTGGATGTATTTACTGTATCAAATACCGAATTCTTTATTTACAAACTATATTTATATATATATATATATATATACAGTAAAATATCTGTATCTCGAATATGGTTTATCTCGAATACCCCGCTTGAGTCGAAGTCAACCGCCGGTCCCGGCCATTTTCCCTATATAAATGATTAAGAGAACTTCGGATATTTCGAACATGGTAATCTTGAATACTCCGCTTATGTCGAAGTATTTTCAAGGTCCCATACCCTAAATTCACCTGGTTTATCTCGAAGTGCAGTCAATTTTTCGCTCTGCTTACCATACCTGGCGTCGTTAAGTCACACATTCACACCCGCGGCTACATCAATTATAATTAATGACCGCTAATCCACGCTTGCTTCTTCCGAGAAGACCCAGGTCGCAATAAATGGTTCAACAGCTTGGGTGATTATATAGTGAAGCCTTTCAAAATTACGGCTAAAGTTCCCCGCCAATTATGAACTAACACACCCGATTCCAGGGATGGTTTTTTGAATGACACACGTTCTATCATTATCATGTGGGTTAGATAAACGCACAAAATCGTCGAAGTACGCTTGAAGGTAATGCTCTTAATAACGATAATGCATTTAATAATACATGTACATGCTTCATCATTAAAACTAGTACAGAGAAAACATGAAAATTTCTTTAATAAACATTTAAAAGTTTGGTTTTTTTATCCGTCTTTTTTGTTTCTTACATGATAGGTTCTTTCATTACAACGCAATAACTACATCCCAGTCGAGCCTGGACATCAGTAAACTTAAAGTAAGCATACAGACACGATCATCTTAATTTGAAACACATTGTGAATTCAATTGGATGTTCATATATATTTAAAAAACGAAATGTTTGTCTTTGAAATTCTACAATATTAATTTATCAACTTGTATTAAACTATAAGAAATGGCAACGGAGTTTTTGTTTATAATGCAAATCCCATACTATGCATCAAATATCCCCCTTCGAAAAAAAATATCCAAGATTGATTTTGGATATCTCAAACCCCCGGATATCTCGAAGTTTTTTCGGGGTCCCTCGGACTTTGAGATAGAGATATTTTACTGTATATATATATATATATATATCAAGAATAAAATGTAAAATACAATTACCTCCAGTAACATCCAAAGTCACTTGATTACTGGTGGTGGATCCCACACCATTACTCACAACAAGCTGGTACTTTGTCTCGTCACCAAAGTCTGTTTTGATGATCAGTAGTTTGGGATTGGGAGACGCCAGGCTACTCCCTGTATACTTCCCACCACTTATATCTATATCTAGTACAGTGCCAATATTGAGTACTTTTTGCCATTTCTGAGCAATCCAGGGAAGATTAGAAGTGACTGTCCCATTGAATGTGACAGCATTACCGTACAATACAGAACTGGGTCCAGTAACTGACACAGTGGGAGGTGCTGTAACAAATCAAAGTTTTAAAAGTAAGCAACATAATTCATCATACAGTGTGTCACTTTGGAAAAATAAAACTACAATATGAACTGGGAAAGTATATTGTTCCATATCACAGTTAAATGCATGTTCTATCATGATTCCATTTTATACACCCATTCCAATTTATCTCAGACTATAGAGCATTAATTTCATTGTGTTAATAAAGTGGAACCCCGTTTTTACTTTCCGTTTATTATGTTAGACTACAAATGTTGGAATTTTAAAGCTCAAAACTTAGTCTTCTTAACAAACCTGTATAAAATAGACCAGGCCTCAAGACCATTTTATAAAACTGAGAATAGACTTAAGTCAAAATTTTTATTACTTATATCTTAAGATTTATCTCGCCATGTTTTAATAAAAATGCACGGTTATAAAAAATTCCAAATGCCAACATATACTGAAAATTTTATTTGTTTGTGAAAATTATTTAATCAAAAGTTTGCTGGATTTGAAATTTAGACTTCAGAATATTCTCAATTTATGGTCAGGAGAATACCCTGTATTGAAGCAATGGCAGTGATAAGATGATGCTTATCTAGAAATTATCTCTATAAAATTTTCTTAATTTTTCATATTTTGATAATTGAAGAAATAATACATTCATTAACATGTGTGATTACCATCATGTGATTACTTTCGCTATTAAAACTCCAATTGTGTCACTTTGGAAAAATAAAACTACAACATGAAATGGGAAAGTATATTGTTCCATATCACAGTTAAATATATGTGCAATCAATTCCATTTTGTACATACTGTTCCTGTATATCTCAGACTACAGCACTATATCATTGTGTTGATATAATCAATTTATAAGCCAAAATGAAAGTAATTAATATAAAATAATATCAGGTGAAAAATGTGTACAAATTACAATATGCATGTAGGTCATGATATTCAGTATATGGTCATTATACCTCGTTGATTGTTCAAATACGAACATAAGCTCTGTCTAACAGTTCATTTTGTCATTCTAACAAAACCAACAGGGTGATAGTCAACATTTAAGTCTTTAAAACATGCATACATTATGACATCATAGATTTAATTTTCACAATTATAATAAAAACACAATTTATCATCACTGATAATATAGACACATATTTCGCTATTGACAATATCACAGATGAATACTTTATATCTAACATTGATATCATAGACCATTAACATTGATATTGTAAAAATATTTTACCCAGAGATATAATTAAACTTTACCCAGAGTCACAGCAGAAGTACTAGTGGTAGATCCTACAGGGTTAGTAGCTTTACACCGGTAATCTCCCCTGTCTGTGGGAGCTATGGAGGTGATAGTCAGTGGAGGTGTAGATACAGTTCCTCCAGAGTATTTCCCGTTACTGCCTGCTATGTCTATTGTGACACTGTTTTTTGTCCACTGTATGGCTGTGATAGCAGGTGAATCAGACGTAACAGTAGCAGTACAAGTAATAGTTACCGTGGTACCAGACTGGGTAGGACCAGATACACCGACAGCTGGAGCATCTGAAATAAAAGGATTACCATTAAATGACTCGTTCCTCAAGAATCATGGTCTCATTGTGCTTGAATTTATTATAAAAAATTGGTCTAAAATAGGTCAAATGCCAATGCTAAGCTTTAACTTTTATGGTGTAAAACGTCATATAGAAATCATCTAACTAACAGAACACACCGAGACATTACTCAGGGTTTGACATTTACTTTTTTTAGCACTAGACCAGTCAGGCTACTTCAAATGATTTTTGCTAGACCTGACCTTACATCCACCAGCCCCGACCAACTTTCCAGAAACTGATAGTTTTTCCATATTTAAATGTACTTAATTCAAATGACAAACATTTAAAGTTTGCATGAACTAAAACGTACTTGATTGTCTCAAAAAAGAGCTTTAGTCTCATCATTCAATTTAATGCTTTCATTTTCAAACACATTTTCTGTTTCTTTAAATTCTACCCGGCATGGAAATTCTCTAGTCCATATAAAATAAAATGACCTCAACCGTTTTTTTAATCCCTATTTCATAAGCCCTGCTTTGCTTCTTCCCAACCTTTTACTTTTTTCTCTTGGGACATCTTTCCTTGAGGACGAGAAGTTGTATTTGAATATAGACATTCCTGTACATGTCAATGTGTAGTAAATCTTTACATTTAAACAGTAAACTGTCATGGTACTCACTGGTAGAAAAAGCTTTAGAATATATTAAAATTGGATATCCGTTAAGAGATTTTAGTCAGTATAGATTTAAGAAAATTGTAAAGAAATTACTTTGTGATAAATACACTGAAACCTAGCTGGTACAATAATCGAAATAAATTAATTGATGGAAAACTGTGCACTTATTTTAAGCTCAAGGAGCACTTTAGTTTTGAGAACTATCTTAATAAAATTAAAACTTTTGATATTAGGCGATCTATTTGTAAGTTACGGATATCAGCTCATAAATTAATGATTGAAGTTGGTAGATATTCTGGTATTACTAGGAATGAACGAATACGTAACAAATGCAACTCCGGTTTACTAGGTGATGAGATCCATTTTTTGATTAAATGTGAAAAGTTTGCTGATGAAAGAAAATCTTTTTGTGGTGCTATAGAAAAAACAGTTAAAATTTTTACCAAACTCAATGATGAACAAAAATTCATTTACATACTATGTTCTGAAGAGCCATCCATTCCAAATATAACTGGAAAATTTATTTTGAACAATATATGACACTCTGTATTTGTATATAACTATGTGTTATGTAATCACTTCTTTCTTTACTTGTATATGTATATGTACATTATTTGTATGTATTTTCATGCTGCCCCTTGAGGGTCCTTGATTGGAAATAAATATAGTTATAGTTATAGTTGTCCACACCGAAAAATGGCTGTTTACGACGCAATTTATTAATTTGATAAATACTTTCTTATATTTGATTCAAATAAACTGGGTTTTTTAAACAAAATGAAAATAAATTCATCTAAAACATAACTTTGCAAGCATTAACATTGAGTAGATGTCGTAAAACATCACTTCCAACCGCGACTTATTTATTAGAACTAAAAATAGAGATTGTGTCATCATGCAGTTCAAAATTGTTCGCAAAGTCTATCGTTATTCTTTTTTAGTTAAGAATAAAATATGTTATGGTTTAAAGTAAAGTTTCTTGTTTATTTTTTAACACGACCAGTTGGACTAGTAAATCGACATTTTACCCGACCGGACCTATCATTTAGTAGACTCAGTCGGTCGGATGTGCCTTAGTGTCAAACCCTGCATTACTGTAGACATCCCACAAGGAATAAAGAATAATTTAAGACTTGGGCAAACAAGGACCCCTGGACATACCAGAGGTGGGATCAGGTGCCTAGGAGGAGTATCTATTCATCGTTCATTTATAGATAACATATTTCGCCAGTATCGTGACCGTCACTATTTTATTTATTACGAGTTATGTTAATTAACACATTACAAAAACACAAAGGTGCAAATAAAATGGCTCAATGTAATTATGAATGATTACTGAGTCATTATCAAAATCGTCAGACATTTAACCTTCTGAAAAATGACAATTTTTAAGTTTCTGAAATCTTATTTTTTATGTTGGATGAAATAAAACACATAATAATGAACCTAAGAAGATACAACTCCAATCAAGAAACAGCATAATTTTGGAATATGATGATATATAAAAGACACCACTCATCATAATATGTCCTTCCTGTTACAAATTTTAAAATGCCAATAAAAAATCAAAATCATTATGGAAACTTTTGCAAACTGCATTGACATGATGGTGGAAAGGTCTTCCATAAAAATAAATTAAAAAACACTTCTCACAACAACCAATGACAACAATTTATACCTATGAACATTGCAAAATGTGACAATTTCTAAGCAGCAAGATAATCTGTACATTATTAAAATGATTAACTTATTAAATTATTGCAAAACAGTTTTGAAAAACTCTTTATAGTATATATTAACAACTTGAAAATATTTCAAAGGACTTTGGTGCACAAAATGATATTAAATGAAAGAAATTTTAGTGATTATGTTACCTGTAACAGGAGAGACCTGCTTATAACAGGAAAGACAGTCATCATAATCAGTGAGTTTTCATAAATCTATAATCTATCAATAAATTTTCTTGTCTATATCTATTACAGATGTATCATGGAAAAAATGAATAATTAAATACAGAAATGTTTGAATTAAAATTATGAGACAGAAGCTCAACTTTTTTCTATAATAAAGAAATATAACAGGAGGGAAGAAAATTGTAACAGTAGAGACATTTTTGGTACTAAGAAAGGAAAATTTACACTTGTTAGAATTATTTTCATTTAAACATAAGAATCCACACTTTTCAAAATAGTTTTGTTGATAATTCTGCACCATTTGTATTTTCAAACTACGAAGAAAATTAAAGAAATCGAAGATTTTCTTTTTTGTTCTGACACCCGAGATGTATACCACACCATGAATTAGTTTTTCACAATATTTGCAATTCACTGTCAACTGTACAGTACAGTCATTTGGCTGATGTTCTTTCATACAACTGGAAGGGGGATTTAGATATTGTTTGTATATAATTATTTTGTAGCAGACTGAGGAAATTTTTGGCCTGATTTGCCCTATGAACATTAAGCAGGGTAAAGGCCTGAACCTTGTTTCTACCAGTACATCAGACTTCTTTATGAATTAATACTTTTTGGTAAACAGACTACAATATATAAATGCTTGAAACATTCTAATGTCTTGAGTAAAAGAATTTGATGAGTGGTGACCCAAATTTACACAGAGTAATGCTTTCTTTGTTTACAGCCAATTACAGGTGTTAACGACAACACACTGCATTAACTTACAAATGGTATATAGATGGTGTGTGTACCATATAATATTTAAGCTAGTTCTGTAAGATTGTAGATACACGACATTGTTTATACTAAATTTGGTATACATAATATGTGATTTTTAAAAGATATCATGATAGAAAATTAATCCACACAAAATCGCATTCACTACTAAAACAATGGAATTTTTTCTTAATGAAATTAAATATGTCTCCAATAAGTCCTTTTTTTATATCATATTTTCTTCATCATTCCCATCAAATGGGACGATCTATCCTTTATTAGTCGAGATCTTATTCCCATGTCCAATGTTTACCCAATGGTTCTGTAAAGGAAGGCAGACAAAAACAAACGCAGCAAGAACTTTATCCAGAAAGTTTATCATTGGCATTCAGTTCAAATAAGCTAAAAATAAATCACCCCCTACCTCCTGTAACACCCAGTACCACTTGGTTGCTTGTTTTATGGTCCACTGAATTCAACACCATCACTTGATAGGTGCCCCCCTCAGCAAATGTTACACTTTTGATTGTAAGAGTTATTGATCCTGCTGGCAGAGTACCCGTCTGTACAACATTTGTACTATTAATAGTAATGTTTGTTGTAGCACCACCAGACACTCTCTGCCAGATGATGTTGGTCGCCTCTGGATCTGATGTGACACTGGCTGTGAATACTGCATCTTGTCCAAACACAATGCTTGAGGGTCCAGCGAGATTCACAGTAAGTACATCTATAATAACAATCAAAATATTACGTGAATGATAAATCCTCAGTCATATTAAATGATACTGAACAGGAGTACATACACATACTCCATGATGGAAAGTTTTACAATAGTGACATATTCTAATTTCCTTTTTTCAGAATTTCAATTTTCCCTTTTTGCCATTAAAGAAAGAATACTGTAAGAAGGAACATTAAAATTTGTGTCATTAATATCTTTATAAAAATTTAAAATAGTAGTCCATAAATCTAACTATAGTTAATATGACATTACTAGGCAAACATTGGTTTCCCTCCACTCGATATCCCTCCGTTGTGTCACATCCACATTGTCCGCTGTCACATGTTGCCCCGTTGTATCCACAGTTACCCACCATAGTACAACTGTCTCCTAGAGCAGCTTCAGTTGTAGGTATGATCGACAGCAGAGTAATAATCTACAGAAAGAGACACAGGCTAATTTCATTTTTTTCTAACAACATGAGGGTTACTTATAAAACGTCAATCAGTTACGTTCTCAACATTTACAGTATGTGGAATCACTGATCACCTTGGAGCTGTAAATTACAGTCTATGCGAAAGACATCGGACCATCAGACCTGACCGATATGCAGTGCTTCAGGTCTGATGCGTCATTTTTTACACCGGACCGGAATGTCTGATGTCTAAGCATCCTGTTTTGAGCTTTACTATTTTGACACAGTTGATTGATTGAATATTGTTTAATGTCCCTCTTGAGCATATTTCACTCATATGGAGACGTCACCAATCCTGGTGAAGGGCTGCAAAATTTAGACCTATGCTCGCCGCTTACGGCCTTTGAGCAGGGAGGGATCTTTATCATGACACGGGACCTCGGTTTTTGAGGTCTCATCCGAAGGACCACCTAAAGTATTATGCGGGTGTGATCCCCGGTAAACAGAAAAGCTGTTAGGCCTACTCAAGAGAAGAATTAGGACTATGCGTTGAAACGACCTGCGAGAAGATTCAATACGTACAGATTGGAAAAATGGCCGACCATGGCATTTTCACGTGTTTCACGTTTTTACATTAGGTTTTTCGGACTGACAAAATTTGGTTCGGTCCTGTGTGTTCATTGATTACACAGGACCAAACGTCCTGTGTGGTCCAGAAAACTTTCGCATAAACTGAATTTAGGATTGCTATGATTCCTCACCTTAGTTTGGCTCCATGTGGACTTTATTGTTTTGTAATTTTAAGGTTTCAAGAATCAAAACTATTATTAATACTTGACCTTTGTTTTGGAGAGGATATTAGCATTATCTGTTGCAAAATTATCTTTCTCATCTGAATATTAAATGTTGTTTTTCAGTAAAAGGAGGAGTTTTAGAAAAATTATTTAACTCAGTTGGATACTGAAATCCATTTAGGACCTACATGTATCAAAATATTTTTGAAATAACGAATTCCAAAGTTCATTGTAACAAATTCAATTTTTTACTCATGTTACTTCAAATTTATTGGAACTGATTTCTGTTATTAAGAATTTGTTGAATTTGTTAAAGAAATTCAAAATTTAAATTTTAACAAACCGAATTCTAAAACAATTTTAGAAATGGTTGTTAAATTGTCAAATTCAGGTTAACAGTTTATAAAATATGTGGTATCAAATTAGCATATAATTAATTAAAATGAATTGCAGAAATTATTATAGATTAAACAGTTTGAAGTTATAGATCTTTGAATTTGTTAACTCAGATATTAATTCTTTAAACCGAATTAATACGTCTGTTAAAACAAGTACTTAATAAAAACAATTCTCACTTCTTCCAAAACTGTCTACATGAGAACAATAATCCAAAATTTATATTATTAATACTTCATAATGTTATTCTTACAAACTTGAGATGAATTCATCATTTCTTAAAGACATCCTAGTGATATTATCAGGCTTTTACAAACATTAAGAGAAGGAAATAATAAAAAAAAAAGGGAAGGTTATATTATTATGAATTTATGAAAATCTTCCTCAATTCATTTCAGCAATTGTTCTTATGTATAAACAAAATTTCTTATCTTAAAAGAAATACAATGAAAGTTGGGGCCCAATCTCGAATTAGGAACTGAAGGAAAAAATCAAGAAATATGAATTTTGATTCTTTCTGATATTGGTGTTGAATGAGTCAGAACAACAGAAATTGACATCGAAGCATTTTGTTCACATCTAAGCCAAATTTGTTCCATTCTCTACTCAATTTCAAAGACAATAACATTCTGAAATCCTTCCATTCTCTGTGGGAATTATTCCATTCTAATTAATTTTTCAGTGCTGATGATCCACTGTATTTCAGCATTCCATTTTTAATCTGTAGTGCTTCATTCCAAATTGTTCAGTATCTGAGTGGCATTATATCACAGTCATTGTTATATAGGAGTTCTTCACTACCATTCAAATTGGTACTTGTCAAATACTGTACATTTAGGTTATTAATTAACAATCCCTAGACAAGATAATTAAAAAGTGTCTCAACATGCCCATAAGAAGCAATGCAATTTCAAGAGTGAAAGGGGGGGGGGGTGGCCAAATATACTAATAGTATCCAAAAATGGGGAAGGAAGGGGGGTGGGGGTGCGGTTCCTACAGGTATCTGATCAATAAATAGATACGAAAAGAAAACAAATACTCTATCTATATATATGAATAGAATCTACTGTATTGATATATATAGATAAAGAATTCCTTTTCTTTTTTTTTTTTCTTTTTTGCATCTCTCCATTGATAAATATTCAGATACCTGTGCTGTATAACCATATACAGGTTTGGCCCCTGCATCAACAAGCTTATTTCTTTTCTTTATTTTTTTTTATCATGAACTGATGAGAATTGGTAGCAACCATTATCAAAATAAGACAAAATTATATACATTTAAAAGCGAATATACCATTGCTCAATGTCTTACCAAAACTCCCCACACTGTCCCTGAAGATAACATGGGTAATGTCATGTTTACTTCTAGTTCTTTCGATTCTCAGATGCCGCGCCCTTCCAAGGTTCTTCAAAATTGTCAGAGATTTTCAGGTGGGTGCCATTTTGGTTAAATTTACTTCCTATTCTCTTCGTATAGTGAGATCCCTCAACCAGGAAGTTCTGAATGTAATACTATTTACAACTTCTTTAAACTTTTTTCGGCATACCTGTTTGGCTTGACCTTTGACATCAAATTAGAATCTCGAACCCGATCTTATTTTAGTTCAATGAGGTGTGGCACTTTTATCAGTGGCGGATTTAAGGGGGCGCAGTAACATCCATTACTAAAACACTTTGATTGATATTTCCATATGCAAAATGAAACTATTTTAGAATGTGAACTGGAAATCAAAATTTCTTTTCAAACTTTGTGGAGTAAATCCACTTTTGTCGCAATATTAGACATATCTTTTTCAGATTTTGTCTAGTTTTGATGCACTCTTCACGTCTGTTGTCCAAAGTGCGTTGGGGTGACTCTATGTTTAACACATCTTGTGTTGGAATTTGGTTAATGTTTTCAAATCGGGTTGTTACAATGTATCGATCAATTCAAAATAGAAGGAAAATACTTACTTTGAAAAATAAAAATATGTTCAAAGTGCGTTGGAATTTGGTCTTAACTCGATGAACTTTGTCTTAAGGCTAAGCTGAGCTTTGTATGATTGGGGCCGGGGTTAAATATATTTAATGCATGTGATGAATACTTCTTTTTGCACTAGATACTCGTACGGTGGTACATGTACGACGAAGATTTGTAAGGAATTTTTAAATGCATGGTCCGCGTTGCCCTACATTGGGATCTTAACCCCTGCCCCAGGGATAATGAAATTGATAATTTTTGGCAGAAGTCCTTAAAGTTACCCAATAGACCATTAGTACTAACATTTTTAAAATCTCCATGTGATAAATGAATTTTTCAAATGTGTCATTCTGAAAATGCGTAAGCCATATAGCCCCGTGTCGTGAGAACTAAACCCCTAACCCACGTGTCTGTTATAAATTTTACATTGATAGACATGGTATTATACATGTAACTATGCAGCCCAGTTTTCCGTTGATTAGAAAATATTTGCTGAAATATGCGGTAAACATTCAGCAGCCGCTGCAGTGCATTGTTGTTCTGTGTCATTTGAAGCTTCGACAGAAATTTTAAGAAATTAATCATTTGACAATATCATCTATTTCGTGGCTTTTTTTTTTTTTTTTTTTTTTTTTTTTTTTTTTTTTGGATGGAGTTCCACCAAATTTATTTCCAACAGGCAGTGGGTTGCTTACGATTGGAAAAACAGAAGTGCATGCACGTGAACTGGGGCTCTTAACAAAAAGGGTACATGTATGTTCATACATGTATATTGTACAATCGTAAATCTAAGACCGTGCTCCTAGGGGAAAGAAGTATTCCATTCTAGTAATTCATTTTCTCAAATTTTACATTGGAGTGAAGATATGATATAATAAATAATCAGTAAGCAGCAATTAAAGTGATGAGGAGTTTGAATTGGTGTTGGTGCTGGTAGTAGTTTTGGTGGATTTAGTATTACAGTGGTGTTGGTAGTGGAGGTGTTAGTGGTTATGTTGGTAGTGGTGTTGGTAGTGGTGATAGTGGTTCTAGTAGTGGTGATAGTGGTGGTGTTGGTAGTGCTGGTGGTTATGTTGGTAGTGGTAAAGTAATCTGATTAAAATCAGATGCTTTGATCCGCTCACGTAGATCGCTACACCAAGGGCGACTTCGGTTCATATCCGAGTACGAACTTGGGTTACCCGAGGGTCGAGGCCATCTGGTACCGCTTACAGGGTGACGACCACGAGTTATCTCATCTTATGTAGGTACGAGTTATCCCTCGTGCCAATTTATAATTCACAATGATTCGTACGAATAATCGTCGTGTGTCAATTCTTTTATACTTATTTCTTGATAGACCAATATTAGGTAAAATAGGTCCTGTTGGAGCTCCATTGTGGTTGGCAAACACATGTATATTTATTATCAATTACGTAGGAAACATGAATACTTTCAATCATATTCAAATCACTCGGTTCTAAAAATGAGAAGCACAACACTGTTGATTATTTAAAACTCAGATTTTCGACACAACCCGCGTCTAAATCAAGAGACATATATTACATAAGCAAGTATCAAAAAACCCTGACAAATATTAATAATCTACATTGTTAACAAGAATGATACACTGTTGCAGTGAATTGAGAAAAATGGTAATTCTATGCATAAACATATAATTTTTTTAATGCATATTAGGTACCGTGTGTTATAATGGATGTATTAGCATCACACCCTCCCCAAAGTATTAGACTGATATTTCTAAATCATTGATGTACAAATTTCGGGCAGAATATTTTAAAATCTTGATACACCATTAGAACGTCGTAGTATTCATAATTTCACGGAATGTTGTGACAGCACATTGATATGAAATACGCTTAATTACAATTAACAATGTGTACACTTTAAATCAACTTGAAATGTTATTTTCCATAGAGGATATCAAGACTTTTACATATTTGTTGTTTGAAAACTGATATCCCTGTTCTTCAAACAAAGACCACAGAATTTGGACAAATGCAGTTGTCTTGATTGTCTAGCCTCTACATATCATATGGGCGGTAAAATTTCAGGGCGGCGACTTTGATTTCAGAAATGCAATGGTGATTATTTCAAATTTGTAGGAAATTGTGAAATATTTATTAGAACATCATAACTGTCATTAAGAACGGGGTAGTGTCATTTCGTAAATGAAATGAATACATGTAAAATGATATTTTTTGTAAAAGACAACCCGAGGTTTAAGAACAAGTCCTCATTAAGTAAGACGATTTTCTATGCACAAGAATCTGCGTCACGTAGATCTTTATACACAAGAAAATAGCAGCAAAATATAATGACGTTTTTCCAACTTTCCCAGAAGTAAAAGATGGAAGTCACAAACATTGTATAATCACCAGTTTATGACCATAAATGTCAATATTCAGTGGCGTAGCTTCCATTGAGGCAACCGAGGCAGCTGCCTCGGTAAAAAAAAAAAAACAAACCCCCCAAAAAAAACCTTTTACGTTGGTAAAATGTCGATAGCTTCTGGGGGGCACAGCCCCCCCAGACCCCCTGCCTCGGTAATAATATAAACCAAGCTACGCCTATGATACTGACTATCTAAAAGCAATCGATTTTGTTTTTAAATCTTGCGCACTTTCAGACATGCAGTACCGATACATATTATATACTCCACTTTTCAATTAATTCCTGATGTCTTCTGTACTTCATTGTCTATAATAACAGTAGTGTTATTTATTCGTACTAGTTATTTTAATTGAAACTAAAACTGTACAGAACTTCTATTTTATCAATGTATTGAACTTTCTAATTTTCAGTTAACTGATGATAGTAGTTTATAACGTTTAATTTGTCAGATGCGCAAGATATGCTATGGTCTATGTTGTAACACACTATGGGTACCAACTTAAAGCACCTTCCCTCTAACAGGTACCAGATTATAAAGCACTCTCTAACTGGTACCAGATTATAAAGCACTCTCCCTCTAACAGGTACCAACTAATAAACACTCTCCCTCTAACAGGTACCAGATTATAAAGCACTCTCCCTCTAACACGTACCAACTAATAAACACTCTCCCTGTAACAGCTACCAACTTATAAAGCACTCTTCCTCTAACAGGTACCAGATTATAAAGCACTCTCCCTCTAACAGGTACCAACTAATAAAGCACTCTCCCTCTAACAGGTACCAACTTAGAAGGCAACCTCCCTCTAACAGGTACCAACTAATAAAGCACTCTTCCTCTAACAGGTACCAACTTATAAGGCAACCTCCCTGTAACAGGTACCAGATTATAAAGCACTCTCCCTCTAACAGGTACCAAATAATAAAGCACTCTCCCTCTAACAGGTACCAACTTATAAGGAAACCTCCCTCTAACAGGTACCAACTCATAAAGCACTCTCCCTCTAACACGTACCAACTAATAAACACTCTCCCTGTAACAGCTACCAACTTATAAAGCACTCTTCCTCTAACAGGTACCAGATTATAAAGCACTCTCCCTCTAACAGGTACCAACTAATAAAGCACTCTCCCTCTAACAGGTACCAACTAATAAAGCACTCTCCCTCTAACAGGTACCAACTTAGA
This sequence comes from Ostrea edulis, assembly GCF_947568905.1. Taxonomy (NCBI): domain Eukaryota; kingdom Metazoa; phylum Mollusca; class Bivalvia; order Ostreida; family Ostreidae; genus Ostrea; species Ostrea edulis. The sequence continues at coordinate 40,033,002 of NC_079166.1, read as the reverse complement.
AGGTAACCTCCCTCTAACAGGTACCAACTAATAAAGCACTCTCCCTCTAACAGGTACCAACTTATAGGGCAACCTCCCTCTAACAGGTACCAGATTATAAAGCACTCTCCCTCTAACAGGTACCAAATAATAAAGCACTCTCCCTCTAACAGGTACCAACTTATAAGGCAACCTCCCTCTAACAGGTACAAACTAATAAAGCACTCTCCCTCTAACAGGTACCAACTTATAAGGCAACCTCCCTGTAACAGGTACCAACTTATAAAGCACTTTCCCTCTAACAGGTACCAGATTATAAAGCACTCTCCCTCTAACAGGTACCAGATTATAAAGCACTCTCCCTCTAACAGGTACCAGATTATAAAGCACTCTCCCTCTAACAGGTACCAACTTATAAGACACTCTCCCTCTAACAGGTACCAACTTATAAGGCAACCTCCCTGTAACAGGTACCAACTTATAAGGCAACCTCCCTGTAACAGGTACCAACTTATAAAGCACTCTCCCTCTAACAGGTACCAGATTATAAAGCACTCTCCCTCTACCAGGTACCAACTTATAAGACACTCTCCCTCTAACAGGTACCAACTTATAAGGCAACCTCCCTGTAACAGGTACCAACTTATAAAGCACTCTCCCTCTAACAGGTACCAGATTATAAAGCACTCTCCCTCTAACAGGTACCAACTTATAAGACACTCTCCCTCTAACAGGTACCAACTTATAAGGCAACCTCCCTGTAACCGGTACCAACTTATAAAGCACTCTTCCTCTAACAGGTACCAGATTATAAAGCACTCTCCCTCTAACAGGTACCAGATTATAAAGCACTCTCCCTCTAACAGGTACCAACTTATAAGGCAACCTCCCTCTAACAGGTACCAGATTATAAAGCACTCTCCCTCTAACAGGTACCAAATAATAAAGCACTCTCCCTCTAACAGGTACCAACTTATAAGGCAACCTCCCTCTAACAGGTACCTGATCATAAAGCACTCTCCCTCTAACAGGTACCAACTAATAAAGCGCTCTCCCTCTAACAGGTACCAGATTATAAAGCACTCTCCCTCTAACAGGTACCAACTTATAAGACACTCTCCCTCTAACAGGTACCAACTTATAAGGCAACCTCCCTGTAACAGGTACCAACTTATAAAGTACTCTCCCTCTAACAGGTACCAGATTATAAAGCACTCTCCCTCTAACAGGTACCAACTAATAAAGCGCTCTCCCTCTAACAGGTACCAGATTATAAAGCACTCTCCCTCTAACAGGTACCAACTTATAAGACACTCTCCCTCTAACAGGTACCAACTTATAAGGCAACCTCCCTGTAACAGGTACCAACTTATAAAGTACTCTCCCTCTAACAGGTACCAGATTATAAAGCACTCTCCCTCTAACAGGTACCAACTTATAAGACATTCTCCCTCTAACAGGTACCAACTTATAAGGCAACCTCCCTGTAACCGGTACCAACTTATAAAGCACTCTTCCTCTAACAGGTACCAGATTATAAAGCACTCTCCCTCTAACACGTACCAACTAATAAACACTCTCCCTGTAACAGCTACCAACTTATAAAGCACTCTTCCTCTAACAGGTACCAGATTATAAAGCACTCTCCCTCTAACAGGTACCAACTAATAAAGCACTCTCCCTCTAACAGGTACCAACTTAGAAGGCAACCTCCCTCTAACAGGTACCAACTAATAAAGCACTCTTCCTCTAACAGGTACCAACTTATAAGGCAACCTCCCTGTAACAGGTACCAGATTATAAAGCACTCTCCCTCTAACAGGTACCAAATAATAAAGCACTCTCCCTCTACCAGGTACCAACTTATAAGGAAACCTCCCTCTAACAGGTACCAACTAATAAAGCACTCTCCCTCTAACACGTACCAACTAATAAACACTCTCCCTGTAACAGCTACCAACTTATAAAGCACTCTTCCTCTAACAGGTACCAGATTATAAAGCACTCTCCCTCTAACAGGTACCAACTTATAAGGCAACCTCCCTCTAACAGGTACCAACTAATAAAGCACTCTCCCTCTAACAGGTACCAACTTATAAGGCAACCTCCCTCTAACAGGTACCAACTAATAAAGCACTCTCCCTCTAACAGGTACCAACTTATAAGGCAACCTCCCTCTAACAGGTACCAACTAATAAAGCACTCTCCCTCTAACAGGTACCAACTTATAAGGCAACCTCCCTGTAACAGGTACCAACTTATAAAGCACTCTCCCTCTAACAGGTACCAGATTATAAAGCACTCTCCCTCTAACAGGTACCAACTTATAAGGCAACCTCCCTCTAACAGGTACCAACTTATAAAGCACTCTCCCTCTAACAGGTACCAGATTATAAAGCACTCTCCCTCTAACAGGTACCAGATTATAAAGCACTCTCCCTCTAACAGGTACCAACTAATAAAGCACTCTCCCTCTAACAGGTACCAGATTATAAGGCAACCTCCCTCTAACAGGTACCAGATCATAAATGGAGGATATTTTATAATCTGGTACATGTTGGAGGAAGTGTGCTTTGTAAGTTGGTACCTGTTAGAGGGAGGGTACTTTATAGAATCTGGTACCTGTTAGAGGGAGGCTGCTTTATAAGTTGGTACCTGTTAGAGTGAGGGTGCTTTATAAGTTGGTACCTGTTAGAGGTAGTGTACTTTATAATCTGGTACCTGTTAGAGGGAGAGTGCCTTATAAGTTGGTACCTGTTAGAGGGAGGGTGCTTTATAATCTGGTATCTGTTAGAGGGAAGATGCTTTATGATTTGATGATAAAGCATTTTATCTCAAAGAGGTACCAAGTTATACAGCACCCTAACTCTAACAGGAAGCAGTGTATGCTAGGACTAAAATAATTATAGCTTCTCCCAAAGTAGAACTTCTATTGTGCTTATCAAAAACAATCGTTGTCAATAGTACAGTGTACTTGGGATCAGCTGGACTTGTTACACTACAGAAATCATGGAACACACTGTTTCCATGTTGTACCTGTTTGGTTGTGAATCCCAGATGATGTTCAACAACTTGTTCAACACCTTGTTTGAAATGAAAAGACTTGTAAAGTTTACAAATTTATTATAGCACAAGTCAATATTGTTTTAGAGTAGCTGATAACAAGTAATAAGTTTTCCAATAAAAATAAATGAGTACAAGCAGAAAAGGTTACATAGGGTGTTTTTCTGATGCCATTTCTAGAATAAAGTGCAACGTCACGGCACATGATACGCCCGTCACATATTGTTAACAGTATAGATTGTACCCATTAAAACATTTTTTTTATATCACCTTAATTAAATGTCACAGTGACCTTAAAGTAGGATGCGACACACCTTCTACCTAAGATGCATTAGTTGACCAATTTTGGTGATTCTAGGTCTAATAGTTTTCAAGTTATGAGCCGGACAAGTTTTTGCCATATATGGCCATATCTTCTTAATGAAAAGTCACAGTGACCTGGTTTTAATGTGCGACACACCTTCTACCCAAGATGTATCTACAGACAAAGTTTGATGATTTTAGGCCTTGTAGTATTTAAGTTACGGGTCGGACACGAAAAAGCTAACAGACGGACGGACATGAACGCCATACCATAATATGGAACGTCTTAAGACGGGCGTATAAAAAGGCTTTAAATAGTATCAGCCATCATCAGGCTGTCACATACTTTCTTTCCATGAATAAAAGCTCCTAAACTTAAAAGTGACAGGAGGCCGGTAGATAGACAACTAGAGCTCTGCGGAAAATATTTCCCCAAAATTGATCATGATCAACAATCTGTAAATATTCTAAAACACCAAAGAAGTTATTTACAAAGACCCTAGCTTCAAAACTGTGAGATGAGTTAAAAGGTCAAGCCGTCATTTATTTAATACATGTATATTTCCTCAAAAACTGACTCGGTTAAACCTGTAATTTTCAAAAAAAAAAAAATTAAAACAAAAATCAAAATCATAACCACATACACATTTTCCATACCCATACAAATACTCTGCAGAATAAGGTTCTCAGTTGAATATTGGGAGAAATTTGACAAATCATGTACTTTCTATGTAATGTTTCCTCAAAATACTCAGTTCAAGAATCTGTAATTTTCTCAAACAAGGTTTTCCTATTAAGTGAACCTACAACCTTGACCTTAAAAAACAATAAGCATCTTCCTTTTATGGTGATCAAATGTACCAAGTTGTAAGATTCTGGAGCTTACGGTTCAGTCTGTATCCCATCTTACAAGGTCCGGACAGACAACACCATACCATAATATGTCCAGTCTCTGACGGGCAAGTACCATAATAAGAAAATCTAAAGTTATGACCCTAACAAGCTTTCACAAACTATAAAACATGAGGTGTTTGTAAAACATATAAGCCCCCATGGTGCAAAATTGAAAAGGGTTATACACATGCATAATTTGATTGATAGTAGTATCATCAATTCGAAATATTGAGCAAACAATATCTTCCTATGTCAGGAGTGGATTGACCAAGTGACCTAAAAATCAATAGGGGTCATCTACTCCTTATGCTGTACCAGGTTTGGTGTCAATCAAGCAAATAATTCTTAAAACATAAGAGACAATATATTACTGTGTCCAGTTTACCCCTTGACTTCTGACCATGTGACCTCAAATCTACTCCTTGAGATGTACCAGTGTACCAAGTTTGATGTCTGTCAAGCAAAGGGTTCTCAAGATATTGAGCAGGCAGTGTCTTCCTATGTCCAGAGTAGATTGACCCTTGACAATTCGACCTGAAAAACAATTGGGGTCCTCTTCTTTTCATAACCAACTCACATATGAAATATGTTACGATCAAGTGAATGGTTCTTAAGATATTAAGCGGACAACATGTGGTCTACCGACCGACCAACAGGTGCAAACCAATATGCCCCTCTTCTTTGAATGGGGGCATAAATATAGTGTTATAACACTAAAAGGCTTCCATACATCTAAAAGTAACATAGGACAAGGCTAACTATAGAAACATTGAGATAGCCTAAACACTTAAACTCTGAAAAAGTAATATCTGATACTACCCTGAACCAAGTAAATTGACTCTGCTAAGGTATTTACATATTATAATGTAAAATCTAAATTGTTCCTTAACTCAATGTTATGTTCATTTCCTACTCTATGTAAAAGATAAGAGGCGAACATGAAATTCATGTGAAAAGTACAAACCTTAGAGTTCTTTAACCTAGCAGAGTGAGTAAATCTGAGTCAGCTCCTTATATAGTGCTGACAAAATCAATGGGATACTAAATATAAATGCTCAATCTGATAACCCAGGATTAAGCCTCTTGGCCAATGAAATTGCAGAAAACAAATTATGTTCAGGAAGACTGGAATAATGGCAGGTATAATGAATTACATAGCACAGTGAAAGGTAAACATGTGAAACATTAAGATATTTCCTTTACAAAATCTTAAATGTAAAGTTTGAAAAGGTTGCATGTATAGTACAATGTATGCCAGTGGATTTGAAAATGACCTGAATCAATGGTCTTTCTATTTGGTACAAAACAGATATAGTTATGATTAATCATTATATCATTGGGTAAAGGCGGCAGTCTGCTTCCCTTAAGGATGTATTCTAAACAGTGGATGCAATCAAAATCTCTGCCTCCACAAACATAATATCTTTGAAGTATTGGATGTGTGTGTTCATATTCTGTCCAATCCTGTAACATGAAAAACAAGACATAATCTTATTGGCTCATCCTAAATTTAGTATCCTATCAAAGTTTAACTAGTAAATTGCATTCTTCTATTGTGTTATCGAGTATATAAGTTCAAACACAGTATTTATCAAGTTTCTCTGAATAATTAGAATTTATCCTACCATCTCCTACCATTATCTTTTTCCTTTAAATATTGAATATCTTAGACAGAAAATAAAATCATAAAAACTTTATATATCACACAATGCGAAGTCAATATAAAATTACTGGTAAAGAAAGTTCAACTCTTTGACACAAGTATGATGGAAAATTAAAGATAACGGTGATAATGTTTCGAGGATTGTTTTCATCTCTCAAACAAAATACATGTAGAATTTCAGATTGAAAATAGAAGCAATGTTGACTATTTGAAATGATCATATGGAATTTGTGCACCACAAAGATGAACTTACATAATGGATTTTAGCCTAAACAGTCCAAATTCTTCCAAAACCAATGCACACAGTTCTAAACTACCCTGGATGAAAAAATGAAAGAAAAAAAGATTTATATATATATATGTCTGTTCTTAATGTTTGAATATCTTCACACAAATAAAAGATATAGGTTAACAAAGAGGCTCATGGGCCACATCGCTCACCTGAGTCACCCTGGTCCAGTTCTAAAGATTTTCCCTATATATTCGCATGTAAAACTTTGGTCTCTATTGTGACCCCATCCTACCCCCAGGGGTCATGATTTGTAACAACAGGCCCATGGGCCACATCGCTCACCTGAGTCACTTTGGCCCATATCTGAAGACTTTCCATATATATTTCCATGTAAAACCTTAGTCCCTATTATGGCCCAAACTACCCTTTGCATACTTGAATCTACACTATGTCAGAAAGCTTTCATGTAAATGTCAATTTCTTTGGCCCAATGGTTCTTGAGAAGAAGATTTTTAAAGCTTTCTCCTATATTTGTATGTAAAACTTTGACCCCCCCCCACTTGTGGCCCCATTCTACTCCCCAGGGGCCATGATTTGAACAAACTTGAATCTGCACTACGTCAGGAAGCTTTCAGGTAATTTTCAGCTCTTCTGGCCCAGTGGTTCTTGAGAAGAAGATTTTTAAATGACCCCACCCTATTTTTTCATTTTTATGATTATCTTCCCTTTGAAAGGGACATGGCCCTTCATTTGAACAAACTTGAAAGCCCTTCACCCAAGGATGCTTTTGGCCATGTTTGGTTGAAATTGGCCCAGTGGTTCTGGAGAAGAAGTCGAAAATGTGAAAAGTTTAACAGACAGACGGACGGACAGACAGACAGACAGACGACGGACAAAAAATTATCAGAAAAGCTCACTTGAGCTTTCAGCTCAGGTGAGCTACAAACTTGAATCTGCACTAGGTCAGGAATCTTTAATGATAATTTCAGGTCCTCTGGCCCAGTGCTTCTTGAGAAGATTTTTAAATGACCCCACCCTAATTTTGTGATTATCTCCCCTTTGTGTCAAGTTTTGGTTGAAATTGGCTCAGTGGTTCTGGAGAAGAAGATGAAAATGTGAAAAGTTTATGCCGACGACAGACAACTAACAAATTTTGATCAGAAAAGCACATTTGAGCCTGAGAAAAAAACAAGAGGCCCAGGGGCCTTATAGGTCACCTGAGTATCATGTAACAACCTTCCAATGTTTGAATTAGGTTTGTGTTTAAATATAAGAATTTTACTTTTGGATGGAAGAAACATTTCATAGCTATGTGGTCAGCCCCGCCTTTGTACCAGATCCCCTTACCCAGGGACCATAAATTTCAGTTTTGAAAGATGCATCCTTGATCATCATTATCATACTATTAGTTTGTCTACTTAATACCCAGCAGCAGAGGAGAAGATTTTCAAAGAAATAAAATGCATTTTCACTATATGATCAATAGGGCCCCACCCTAATACCAGAAACCCTGACCCAGGGGCCATGAATTTCACAATTTTGAAAGAGGCATCCTTGCTCATCATAACCATACTATTGGTTTGTCTACTTAATACCCAAGGACACAGAAGAAGATTTTCAAAGAAATAATGCATTTTCACTATATGACTTATAGAGCCCCACCCTAGCAACAGAACCCCTGATCTAGGGGCCATGAATTTCACAATTTTTAACAAGAGGTACTGTGAGCAATGCTCACTAAGAATATCCCCCGCTTACCCCAATCTCCCAAAGGGTGTTGGTAATAGGTATAAACTACCTCTTTTCTGAGTGTTGCTACTTCGATGTCCAGTGCGCATGACCTTTGACCTTTTGACCCCAAAATCGATAGGGAACATCTTCATCCCATGGGTAGTCCATATGTATGATATGGTGACTGTAGGTGGAAAGGATAACGCTTTAGAGCCCGGAAACCATATTGCTACTTCAATGTTCAGTGCGCGTGACCTTTGACCTTTTGACCCCAAAATCGATAGGGATCATCTTCATCCCATGGGTAGTCCATATATATGATATGGTGATTGTAGGTGGAAAGGATAACGCTTTAGAGCCCGGAAACCATATTGCTACTTCAATGTCCAGTGCGCTTGACCTTTGACCTTTTGACCCCAAAATCGATAGGGAACATCTTCATCCCATGGGTAGTCCATATATATGATATGGTGACGGTAGGTGGAAAGGATAATGCTTTAGAGCCCGGAAACCATTGCGTCTATAGACGGACGGACGGACAACCCGATTCCAGTATACCCCCCACAACTTGTTGCATGGGGTACAAAGAGGCATCCTTGCTCATCATTACCATGCTATTAGTTTGTCTACTTAATACCCAGAGACAGAGAAGAAGATTTTCAAAGAATTTCTACACTTTCACTATATGACCAATAGAGCCCCACCCTAACACAAGAAGCCCTGCCCCAGGGGCCATGAATTTCACATTTTTGGTAGAGGGCTCAACGCTCATTATAATTATGCCCACAGTTTGGCTTCTTGATGTCCAGGAGTAAAGACGAAGATTTTTTAAAATTACACTCATTTTGATGGTTTTTGCCCCACCCCTTAGGCCCCAGGGGGCAGGGACCACGAATTTCACAATTTTTGTTCCCCTCCACCCACAGATGCTATATGCCAAAATTGGTTGAAATTGGTTCAGGGGTTTCAGAGAAGAAGCTGAAAATGTTCAAATGTTAACGCACGACGAACGACGACGGACAAAAACAGATAGCAATAGGTCACCTGAATGAATTCAGGTGACCTAAAAATTTAGAACTTACTGGCAAAATCTCAGTGCCCTGTAAATGTGATTTCTTACATCCTTATTGGCGGGGTAAAAGCATCTGTTAAATTCTGAGATGGTGTTCCCTGGTGAAATAGTATCCTTTACAAACAGACGGAAATGTCTTTTTGTTTCATCAACGCTTTGTGTGCCCTCGTGTACAAGTAAATGTATTTTTGATATAATAGTCTCATCTACTGGCTGGCTTAATCCTGGAAACTAAGAAAACATTCTAAATGAATACATGTAATTATATAAGGGGATTTGAAACAAAATGTATGCCTCTCTTGCTGAACTTTGCCAACAGAATTTAAGTTTTACAATTTTCATTTATGTATATATTGAAAGTTTGATGCCTGTGACATTTGGGAATTACTGACATAGCATAATTTTAGGGATTGTAGCATTGGTGAGAAACACTGCACTGCCACCGGTCTCTAATTTATGAATGGGCTTGTAAATTTTTCAGTTAAAGTTTATAATCTGATTGGACTACTTGTCTGGCAATATATACAGGGCTCAAAATTAATGTATGCCTGTCACTCCGTGACTGGTTAAAAGTCTGGCTGACTGACTGACATTTGTTTTAGTCAGTCAGATGAGTTAATTTTCTAAAGCATCATTTTGGAAAATATACTTATGAAAGAAGTAGGTACAGTTTCTATAGTCATTTGGCCCAAAATATCGATGATTTCACTTGGAGCTCAAACCCTGGCATTCAAATAAGGAATGGATTAGCAAACCCAAAATCTGCTCAGTTTGATCAGCAAAATGATTTGTGTCATATGACGTGAACTAGAAGTTGGCATAAAATTGCAAAAATGCCATTTTCAATGAAAATATCCACAAATTCAGGTGGTTTTCTTATCAGAAAACATACAGTGCATGCGTCGAGCAAATTCATATTCAAGTATGTTTTTCATCTTAAATTAATACACAATATATATCATTTTTATTTTGCTCGACAAATGCGCACATCTTTTCCTGAGCAATAATCTGTATGACATTTGACAGTTTTCAGGCTTATTTGAAAACAAGATGTGTTTGTGAAACACAAATGCCCCAGATAATGGCCAATTCCAAAGATGGTCAAGGTCACAAGGGCAAATATCTTGGTACCAGTAGAAAGATCTTGTCAAAAGAAATCATCATGTATAATACGAAAGCTCTAATATTTACCATTTAGAAGTTATGACCAATGTAAAAAAAAAATTAAAAGTAAGTTAAATGTCAAGGTCAAAAGGTTTAATACCAACGGAAAGGTCTTGTCACAAGGAACACTCATGTGAAATATCAAAGCTCTATCACTTATTGTTCAAATGTTATTAGCAAGGTTAAAGTTTTCAAAAAGTAGGTCATACTCCAAGGTCACATGGTCAAAAATGTTGGTACCCACGGAAAGGTCTTGTCACAAGGAATACTCATGTGAAATAACAAAGCTGTATCACTTACTGTTCAAAAGTTATTAGCAAGGTTAAAGTTTCAGACAGAATGACAGAATTACAGAATGACAGACAGGACAAAAACAATATGCCCCCCGATCTTCAATCTCGGGGGCATAAAAAGGCAGGAAATGTCATAATGCTGTCCAATTAGAAATATCATTCTGGTTTTGTTGACATAGTATACCTGGCATATATTTTACTTTCTTAAAACGCTTATTAAGGTTAATTCCAAACACATTTTATTGAGAGAAAATTTTTGGGCCTTTTTATGTATACAATCGTACCTTGTTCTTTACACGTTTGGCATGCTTCGATCTGTAGACCTATCAGACAAATCCGAGTTGTAAATATAAATCCCACATTTAAGTGTTACAATATTGTTTAAGACATATTGAGCTAAATTTTATTTTAATAACATTAATGAAATGTGTTTAAATATTTCTGGAAAACTCTGTTGGACTAGTAAATTTTTCAGCGGACTGGTTGAAATTATACCCCATCAGTCCGGCTGGACTGGTGACATAAAAAGTTAGCTTCAAGCCCTGTATATAGGGAGTAAAAGATGCTTCATTTACCTCCCCTACTAGATGCTTTCTGTGATCTGCTGGATCTGGTAAAAACAATGAATCTCCACTTTCTTCTGAATGCTTTCCTTGGCCAACTTCTCTCAGAGGAGCTTTGATATTGTTTTCCTTTTCCAGATAGAGTCCGTTTCTTGAATCTGAAGACAAATATGACACCATTTTAACATGTCTCAGTAGTCCTCATAAATTCCAGTAATTAATTCATTACTAAATGTTTTAACCTCTAATTGAAAATGATTTCATATTTGAGTCTTTGCAGGGGTTTTCCTACCATTTTCAAACTGGGTCCAGAGTCCGTAGAATTGGGAAAATTGACACATAAAATGTTCAAATTGGGAAAGTATGAAAAGTATTAATTACCTTGTGCTTAGATACGCATAAATAAAAGAGAAGAAAAAAATGTTTTCACTCAGCAAAACATGATATATATTCATAGCAAAATCTGTGTCAGAGATCTCATTCCTTTCTGTCTAAAAAAAATTCTAATTATGTCTCCCATCTTCCAGGGGGAGACATAGTTTTTGTACTTCATCCGTCTTTCTGTCTGTCACAAAATCTTGTGAACACTTCTCCTATATGGCTTATCGGATAGTCTTGAAACTTTGTGCAATGCTTGATTCTCATTTGTAGATGTGCATATTGGTGGGACAGGATGATCCAATTATTTTCCTTAAAGTTATAGTGGATCTAACAGGGGTGGAAGAACAGTGTCATTGTTACATAAGAGTCCAGTAAATGAAAAGACCCAGTCCCTATTGAAAATTCCCTCTAATTAGATAATAGCTAAACTATAAGCTGATTTTCATGGTGTACAAAATGCATACCTTAAACTCTGGATATTTCAAGACAGTCCTCAAGGAAACTATTGTGAGGCAGTCCATCTTCTTGGAAGGCTGTAGTGATTGTCTTTTTTTGTGTGTCTAGCTGAATTCTGCTGAAAGAATTTATTAGTCTCACTATCAACCTTGCCATGCATTAATTTTTTTAAAGACCACACCTGTAATCAAAATCAAAGCATTACTTGTTTCTAAATATATACATCAGTATCATCACCAACAAAGACAGCCTTGTCTTGAAACACAAGCTTAGTATAACATGAAACCAATCATTACAATGACCAATGTTTCAAATTTATTTATATTAACAGTCCTTGACCAGTCGAATTTGATCAATATTTTCATTAGTTTGTCACTATGAAGATACCGTAATTTTCCAACTCAGTCTCAGATAGACATACACGGAGAAAATTTGTGGCTGGATCGGGAATTGAACCTAGGGACCTCTGTGCAAGATTTTACCAGTTGGTGCCATGACTACTCTTGTCCTGCCAGGGGTGAAATGAATCTTGGGTTGTGTGTCTTCGACGGCAAAGACAAATTAAAGGGAGGAATTTAGTAGTTAGGGCTACACAGACCGTGGATATCGACCTGGATAGCTCAGTGGTTAGAGCACCTGACAAGTAATGCAGGGATCCTAGGTTTGACTCCTGGTCCAGCCAAATATTTTCTCCTCCCCTATATTGCATTCCGTGACGTAACTTGCGCAGTGTTGAGTTTATATGGGTATCAAATTAAAAATCTAGGCCCACTGGCCTTCATTGTGGAATGAATAGTAGGATTGTTACATATAATGTCCGAAATTACAAACGTTCACAGAAAATACCAAAGATATGACCGAAATTAAAAATTATTGAAGTCGTCAAAGGAGGGACCAAAATTTTTAATGTGAATATGATAGTAGATGTCATGTATTACTGAGATCATTTTAGCTCCTCTCTCGGTAATTTTTGTCATTTTTTTTGGTAATTTCTGTAAATGGTACCGTAGTAGGCTAGTTTTGGTCATTCCTGCGCTGCGGAATGACTTCCCACGTGCCCTGGCCTTGTGCTTGTTTAGCCTATATAGAATATACTTACCAATCTTGCAAAAATCTTTTGATTCCCGGGCAATACGGTACTAATATCTCATGTTTTATAAATTAATATACCTCGCGGACACTACTAAAGACAGAGATATTTCCGTCACCAACGGTCTCTTCGTAGATATGTTTGGTCTATCGTCCCGCTTTCCCATATTTGATATTTTCTATCTTTTTTTGCGTAAGAGTTAGCCTATTTTAAGTACAACTTAACAGATGAAATACAGGGGCAATTAACTCATTGTATAGGGGCAGGTAACTCGTGGTCGCCGCCCTGCAAGCGGTACCAAATAGCGTTAACCTTACCCGAGTCGCAATCGAACGAAGATAGTTTAAACTCTTTTATGACGTATTGTGACCTTTGAACTCTACCCAAGTAACCCTGCCTTTCAGGGTTAGTGTGGTAGCAACATATCGATCTTGCAAGGATACTGCGCATGTGTCAATTTTCAAACGATGGATGTGATTGGTTGGAGTGTAATACATGAAAGTAAAAAAGAAATCGGAATATTTACCCAACTAATTCGGGTATAAACTGAAGTCGCCCTAAGATCTCAAAAAACCCAGTAGAGGGTCACGTCCGTATGACCTTTCGTTTGGAATATTCATGAAATTTATCGGCCAATCAGATTGCGACATACAAATACTGACGGCTATTCAGCAGATATTATTTACATTTCATGTTTTGAATGATGTGCAGCCTCCAATCATACGTGCAGTGATTTCTAACGTATATATTTATGGGTTTTTGCACGGGAAAACATCGCTGGTAGAATCTGACAGCGTGAATTTGATTGACTCAACGAAAGGTCATGCGGACGTGACCTCTTTTGGGTTACTTCATACTCTATTTTAGCGATCTACCTGAGCGGATCAAAGGATCTTATCTTAACCAGATTTGCAGTGGTGGTTGTATTCGTTGTAATGGTAATAGTGGTGGTGATGGTAGTGTTAGCGGTGATAGTGGTTGTGATGTTATTAGTGTTGGTAGTGGTGATAGTGGTTGTGGTGTTATTAGTGTTGGTAGGGGTGATAGTGGTTGTGGTGTTATTAGTGTTAGTGGTGGTGATAGTGGTTGTGGTGTTATTAGTGTTGGTAGTGGTGATAGTGGTTGTGATGTTATTAGTGTTGGTAGGGGTGATAGTGGTTGTGGTGTTATTAGTGTTAGTGGTGGTGATAGTGGTTGTGGTGTTATTAGTGTTGGTAGTGGTGATAGTGGTTGTGGTGTTATTAGTGTTAGTGGTCGTGATAGTGGTTGTGGTGTTATTAGTGTTGGTAGTGGTGATAGTGGTTGTGGTGTTATTAGTGTTAGTGGTGGTGATAGTGGTTGTGATGTTATTAGTGTTAGTAGTAATGATAGTGGTTGTGGTGTTATTAGTGTTAGTGTTGGTGATAGTGGTTGTGGTGTTATTAGTGTTGGTGGTGGTGATAGTGGTTGTGGTGTTATTAGTGTTAGTGGTGGTGATAGTGGTTGTGATGTCATTAGTGTTAGTGGTTGTGATAGTGGTTGTGGTGTTATTAGTGTTGGTAGTAATGATGATGGTGGCAATGTATATGTAGGTTGTCGACATAAGTCATACCTTACATATGTAAACACGTCCTCAAAGTATACATCATGCATTTCTACATACATGTAACCGATTGTAATTGGCTTTTTTATAGTTCAGAGAGGTGCCGAGTTATACCTTAATATAATCTAAATATTGTGGCGAGAGGAGGGGTTCACAGTTACATCTGGTGTGTAGCTGTTACATCGTGTCCCACGCATTTCATATGATTTGTATCTTACAATTGTATAACTTTCCATATGTTGCATCGACGAAAAAGGTAATTGTTTGTTCAGATTCTTTATAATGGTTTCAAGCATATCTGATTTGTTTTAGGAAATGTAATGGATTCAGTGGCTATTAGTACGCATAAAATGAAGTGCTCTCCATATTCTAAAATCTACTTTAGTAGAAGCAATCGTCCTCAACATCACACATTTAATACAGAGTCTCGTACCCTATCATGATATATATCAAATGCTTTAGTTACTAATCCAACCAGCAGCCCATCCCTACATGGTGATGTTAGCGGTTTACTTAAGGCACAGCGTACAGTATTTACATAACACGTAAATGATATAAATTTGTCAATATTTATTGGCGCAATAAAAATGCTGGTTTAAATAATCACTGTGTTAAAAACTGGAGCGATAAAATTTCATTCTCAAACAAAAGAACTCCTGGCGATTTTTCGATCTTGTCTAATTTGGAAGGTCATATCTATTGGTATACAAAAATTATCATGTGATATAATGTATAATACATTACCCCCTCCCCCTCAGCCTAGACTTGTATTTACACTGTCCTATTCAAAGGGATGATCGGTACATTTCATTTTGCTTACTACATTTCTTTTGGCTTATATCAAAAGTAAATATTAAGTTGTACCAAAGCAATATAATTTTGTGTGGAGTGCTCGAATACCTGTAACTTTAGGATGAATATGGGTCTGTTTTAAATATTTACGTATATACTTTGCCCGCATCTTCGAAAGTCAAGTGTCCAGTGGCGTAGCTACACTGTAGCACTGTATGCACGTGCTTACAAATATTTTCGTTAAATTTTTATTACATATTACGAAAAATGTTCTACAAGTATTTCAAACCTACCTACGCCACTGGTGTCCGATTCGTTTACTCTCATATCCCGGGAGATGCATTGCTTGGTACTTGAAGAATCAAACTGATACTTTAGTCCGTCAAGAACTGAGAGTTGGACCACTTCGTTTATATTATATTAGTCTTTATTTCGTTATTACCGATACTCTGGCAAAATACGAAATATCTAATTTTTTTATGGCCATACTGATATTAATTTTGATAAACCATCATTTTCAAATTTGTTTTTTAAAAGTGTATTTCTAGTAGAAGAAAGAAAATGGCATAATGCAATGTCACATGGTCAACATATGTCATATGTCGCTGTTTATGAAAATTCATTGTAAATTGTCCCGTGGGGATCCGGGTTAGAATAGGCAAGTCTTGGTCAAGCGGTCTAGCGCGCTGGTTACATACTGCTAGGAGATTTGGTTCCGCAGGTCGTGAGTAGGGGCGGAAGTGGGTATCCAAATAAAGTGAAATTTTCTGTGCTTTGTGTTACTTATTTCTTCACTTACATGCATGTAGGGCAGTTATGTTCATTTTTAAAAGAGTTCATTGCTATTTCTGTGCTTTATATATATATATATATATATATATATATATATATATTTATATATCCTCTTGAATTTACTTCAAATGACTGTATTCCATTTCCATGACCGTGTAGCGTGTGCCAGCATGGCGAGGATTCCATCGTCATCGAAAACAAGTTTTTTAGACTTTCCTAGATGGTCGAGCGCTGCTTGGAGATTTGGTTCCGCAGGTCATGAGTTCAACCCCGGGCAGGGACTGAAGTGGGTATCCATGTAATAGTGAAGATTACTGTTCGTTATCTTCACCTTTCATATATTTCATGTACATGTACATACATACAGCATAAAATCTGATACATTTAAATATCCATGTTGGTGCGGGTAAAATAAAATGTGAACAGGGTTTTCGTAAATTGAAATTGGAAAACAATTAAAACTATCAGATTTTTGTACATGGTGTACTCAGTTATGAATATATGCCTTCCAGAAGCAAAATTCAAAAATAGATGAAACGTACCGTGGTTTTTGTTTTAGGTAAGTCAGAACTTTATTTTTTCCATTTTGTTACCAGGGGGCTTTTTCCCACTGGGGTGTCTCTTGATTAAATCGCCGAAGTGGATATTTGTGTTGAACACAACACTGCTATCTTGATATTAGTCGTCAATAAAGTAATATTCTCCAGATTCCTGAAGTCATTTTAGCACAATTTTTCATCTTCGCAACACGAATAGAAAAAGCACTATATACACTGTAGATTAAACGTTTAATGCCCTACAAATTTGTACATTTTATGGAACTTGAAAGACGATTCTTCAAAATAATAGAAATCGACAACAAATTTTGCACGATTCCCATTATCCTACACGATCTCCTTTTTTACGCTGTGTTTCCATATTCTGTTTTGTAGATGCATGTAAAAATGTCGCACACGATTGCTTCTTACAGGGTTTATATTGTGTGTGGTGATAGATATGTTTGCAGGCAAGTTGACATAGAACGGCAATAAAATCGAGACCCTCTAAAGTCTCAAGTTTTATCTTCTCTTTCGCTTTGCTCAGCCGAACATAAAATATGTCCTGTTCTATCATCAAAATAAAAAAAACAACACCACAAAGATATATTTAGGTGGCGACAATGTTAGCTAATTTCATTCACATATGTATGAAATAGCACGTGATTCTTTCAATCCATAGACAGGCAACCCGGAATGAAAGCTTCAATTGGCAATGCATGTCGTCCGAAGGGAAACCAGGATTTCCAAACACTAACTTGAAAAATGTATCTGAAAAGAAAACCCATTCACAAAAATGAATACGGTTTTGAAGGAAACTTACTGGTTGTAGCTAAATTGTCGAATGCTATTCAAGATTCGAACACGAATTTAAATGCCCTGATGGACAAATAACTGCGAATAATATAGTATCCGATAGAATTACAATGTAACAAACCACTCAATGAAGAATAGCAAACTGCTGACAGTACAACATCATTCAGGTAGAACCATGACAAAGCTGAATCAACGAATTCGAAACAATATAATGCAATTTTTATTTTATTTGAAAACGGAAAGAAATATATTTACTTCCCGAATATTTCATGAAAAGTGATGACAACGAACAGTGATCAATTTCACAGCTCCCATAAGGAATACAGAATTGAGAGTTGGGCTAACACGGATCCCTGGACACAACAGAGGTGGGATCTGGTGTCCAGGAGGAGTATGCATCATCTGTCAACCGGTCACACCCGCCACATACAGAATCAAAAATCATACGCTTGATGTTATCGCAATTCACCTCTGAATTAGAACGCTTTACCCGATATAGTATTGCATTGTGTGACGACACAATTGAATGAGACGATTGAACAATTTGAATGACATGCTTGATGTAATACAACAAGAGTTTTCATTGGCCGATTACAGCCCGCCCACTTTCTCGAGCAGATTCAGTGTAGCTGGAGAACTGTACATAGCTCTCTGAAAAGATCCACCTCTTATAAAAACCTTCGATTTACGGGTCACAAAAAGCTGCGGACGGTTGAGGCCTGAAATCGGTGTATTCTTGTGTTGCTGCCTCATAAACTCAATATAAAAAAATCATAACATATTTTCATACTATATACTTGTGTCCAAACATACCTTCAAATATTCGTTAAAGCCACACACGACCTGAAAACTCGCAGCTTCAGATGATTTCGTTTGTTGACGTAGCCATGTTAGGTAGCCGATCAATTCGAACTATCTTATTCATAAAATCGGCTGTAAGTTAAGTATTCGTTCTTCATTTATTATCAACACGAATGATTAATAGAAATTAAAACATTTTTTGTACCAGTTTTTGTAAAGGTAAAATAAGCTCTTGATTAACGAAAACGCTACATAAGGACATTAGATGGAGACCGTCCGGCGCGGCGCTCATGACTAATGAAAGCCGCATTGCCGTGAGTTTAGCTATTTGAATAATAATCATTTAAGAGGACTGGGGTGGTATATTATTTAAACTATTTTGTTAAAATATTTATGGGGTATTACTACACATCTAGACGCTTTTGTGCCAGTATGGAAATGAACCGGGATTCGAGTTGACTGGCTACCGAACATGGCTACGTCTACGAACGAAATCATCAAAAGCTTTGATCGAGTTTTTGGGGCGTATGGGGTTTTAATAAACATTTGAAGGTATGTTTGGACACAAGTATAGTAGGAAAATATGTTAGGATTTTTTTAAATATCAAATTTAAGAGAAAACAACACAAGAATACAACTTTTTCTCTTTCTTCCTTTGAAGTTTTTTTTCCCCTCTAGCATCTGGCCGTCGTGTTTTCAAATGCTGACTACTCCCGTATAAGGGAATTTGGGCGGACTTACACACATGGACCAATGAGAGTTTCTGTTGCATTTCTCAATTGTATTACAAACAGACTCAATTGTGTCGTCACACAACGCAATACTATATCGGCCAAAGCCTTCTAATTCAAAGGTGAATTGCGATAAAGATGTTTATACAAATGTGTGGTTATATATTGTGGTGTTGATTAATGACAAACTTTCGTTAGTAACACAATGTTAGATTTTCTAAACGCGATTTCAATATCATTAGATTCTTATATACATGTATCGATCGAGCAGAGTGAATTGTCATACTGACGAATTTTAGATCTCATGTATTGATAAGTGATAGGCCTAGTATGACATTTCTGTGAAGACACATCCGTAGGTCTATGACCCCCCTTCCCCTGTCACTATCCCTTCCCCGATACTTCCATACATTTTAACTCACTATCATAAATATATTTTTGGAAAGAAAAGACGTACGTCAGTAAATTGCTATTACAAATATAGCACCGCAAACCAGACTACTAGTATACCGTATATGGCTTATACGTCATAAAACTACAGCAGGCCCTAAGACCATAAACTGAGAATAGACCGAAGTCAAAATTTTGATTAGTTATATCTTAAGATTTATCTAGCACAAATGTTTAAAAAAAAAAGTGCAGGTTTATCAAAAATTCAAATGCAAATATATACTGAAAATCTCATTTGTTTATGAAAATTATTTAATTGAAGTTCAGACTTAAGAATATTCTCAGTTTATGGTCTTGAGGCCAGAATCTTTTCTCTTGACGTCATACTGTAATGTTTGGATCAGATAAATGTATATGTAACTCCTCATTGTAGCTTGAATACTATTGATGACTTGCACTGTAACACGTAACGTTGAGATTAACTGTTATCAACATATTGTTATCTCAATGCACTAGTACTCTATATATGTGTCAATGAATACTGTATGTCTGTTGTAGGATGATTCTACTCGTGGTCCGTGTTTTTCTGGTTTTTACTTTTCATGAAAGAACATTAGCCATTATGTGTGACGAAAGACTTGAGAATCTTGAGAATCTATTCGATAGTCTTCAATTATCGCAATTCACCTCTGAATTAGAACGCTTTACCCGATATAGTATTGCATTGTGTGACGACACAATTGAATGAGACGATTGAACAATTTGAATGACATGCTTGATGTAATACAACAAGAGTTTTCATTGGCCGATTACAGCCCGCCCACTTTCTCGAGCAGATTCAGTGTAGCTGGAGAACTGTACATAGCTCTCTGAAAAGATCCACCTCTTATAAAAACCTTCGATTTACGGGTCACAAAAAGCTGCGGACGGTTGAGGCCTGAAATCGGTGTATTCTTGTGTTGCTGCCTCATAAACTCAATATAAAAAAATCATAACATATTTTCATACTATATACTTGTGTCCAAACATACCTTCAAATATTCGTTAAAGCCACACACGACCTGAAAACTCGCAGCTTCAGATGATTTCGTTTGTTGACGTAGCCATGTTAGGTAGCCGGTCAATTCGAACTATCTTATTCATAAAATCGGCTGTAAGTTAAGTATTCGTTCTTCATTTATTATCAACACGAATGATTAATAGAAATTAAAACATTTTTTGTACCAGTTTTTGTAAAGGTAAAATAAGCTCTTGATTAACGAAAACGCTACATAAGGACATTAGATGGAGACCGTCCGGCGCGGCGCTCATGACTAATGAAAGCCGCATTGCCGTGAGTTTAGCTATTTGAATAATTATCATTTAAGAGGACTGGGGTGGTATATTATTTAAACTATTTTGTTAAAATATTTATGGGGTATTACTACACATCTAGACGCTTTTGTGCCAGTATGGAAATGAACCGGGATTCGAGTTGACTGGCTACCGAACATGGCTACGTCTACGAACGAAATCATCAAAAGCTTTGATCGAGTTTTTGGGGCGTATGGGGTTTTAATAAACATTTGAAGGTATGTTTGGACACAAGTATAGTAGGAAAATATGTTAGGATTTTTTTAAATATCAAATTTAAGAGAAAACAACACAAGAATACAACTTTTTCTCTTTCTTCCTTTGAAGTTTTTTTTTCCCTCTAGCATCTGGCCGTCGTGTTTTCAAATGCTGACTACTCCCGTATAAGGGAATTTGGGCGGACTTACACACATGGACCAATGAGAGTTTCTGTTGCATTTCTCAATTGTATTACAAACAGACTCAATTGTGTCGTCACACAACGCAATACTATATCGGCCAAAGCCTTCTAATTCAAAGGTGAATTGCGATAAGACTTGAAGACCAGATTTTCGCTAACAACGGTTTCGGAAACAGTGGACAGGATGCGTTAAAGATCAAGATCGAAAAAGAAAAACAGAATCTGGAAAGAAGAGTAGTGAGCCTTGAGGAAGCTCTGACTCCAATAGACAAATGTATCTCCATAAAGCCAGAGTCTCAGAATTAGAACGTATAAACCAGGAACAAGAAACCAGACTAGCAGCTATGTAAGAGAATAGGCTAGTATTTGAAATGAAAAATTCACATTGGGAGACATTTCTTGACGGAAAAGCACAAAAACAGACGAAACAAACCAACATTGCTCATGAAAAGGACACTCCATCAAATAATTTTGAAAGTTCTCCATCAAATGGCGATAATTTCACACAAATCAAACAGAAGGCACCAGTTCAGGGATATTCATATGATTACCGTCAAGCGAAAACCACCCTTAAGTGCATTGTGACGTTTATCGAGAAATCAAGCGGTAAAGTCGACGTCACGTTTTTACGATATGACGGAATGATTTTCTGCAGCGTTGGTTTTTCAATCACATGTTAGGCGCTTCCTTGAGTAGTCATGGAACTGTCAGTATGCACTTTAAAACACACAAGTTTCATTTATCTGTTATATATATAATTATTATATATTATATCGGTTTAAGTGTTTAATATTGATGTTAATTAGTGCTCTGCATATACTGGATTTTCGTCGAAAATAAAAAATATATTTACAGGTATTTCCCTTTCTTCGGGAAATACAGGTAAAATGAAAGTCTATAGAAATGAAAATATTTCACCTGACATCCTAAATTTATGTGTGACATATACCAAACAGTCATATTTTTAAACAGACATATTTTTAAAGTAACGTTTATCTGGGTTTACGCTCCCCCCCCTTCCCCTATTTGAAATATTAGATCGATACAATATGAATTGCATGTATATAAAACAGCCGTCCGATTGTTGTGCTACCTGTTGGTTTACTTTCTGCGGTGTTTACAAGTTTTACAATATGTACTATTCCTTGATTGTGAACTACATATGTATCTTACAATGCTGTAAATATGTACAAAATAGCATCGAATCCTAAAAATAGCCGATAAAGTTTACCATTGCGTAGGTATACAGCGATACGTTTAGTAATAATTATGTCGCTCACCTTTTGTTCGCACGTAAAAAAAAATGTTAACAATTGTATTTTGGCAACACTAACCTGAAATTATAAAATGTTTTGCAAATACTAATTTATTTCCGAAATTAGAAAAAATCAACTTGTAGATTCAGCGTTCTGCCCTGTAGCTTTACTCTTTTACACACACACATCTCTCGAAAAAAAATAAATAATTGAAAATATTTCTAAAAACCCGATGATCAATCAAATTATTGTATTTCACTTATGACGGTTAATAAAATATTTTGTAAAATTTTTAGGATCTAGACAATATAACAATGAATATTTTCCCATGAAAAAATCTTACTAATCAGAACGCAGGTGCGTGTTCTATTTATGAAAACAGTGATGACGGTGAATCAGACGATATGTCAACCGATTTAGAGGCTCGGGTACACATGTTTGGGGAAGGGATTGCCAACTTACCCCATGATCCTTGTACAGAAGATGTGAAATAACGATCTTTAATTGAAAAGGGATGCGGGTGTGCGAAAAACTGTATTTCTACATTTAGTTTTTCAGACATCAGAGAACACGCCATTTCCTTAACTGAGATGATAAAAAAAGAAAGACTTTCATATTATGGCGAAGTTTATAAAGATAAAATCTAAATGTAGACAGTCAAAAGATGGAGATTCAATTAGAAAATGTCTTCGATACATTAAGTTTGTCGACAAACTTTTTTGATAACACACAGCATTGGCGAGTTTACATTGAAATCTCTGATACATCATCTGATCACAAATGGGTTGGTTTCAAGAACTCATGGAAATAAACATAGTCGGCACAAGAATGCATACGGTTTTGATGTTTTGAGGGATGTTCATCAGTTCATATCTAGTTATGCCGAAGAGCATGGTCTGCCTCAGCCGGCAGCAGTCAACAGGAATATCGGTGTACACATAATTCTACCATGCAGTGAAAGCAAACAGTCCCTGTACAGAATATACGAAGATGTTTGTATCGATAATGACAAGACAGCAGTAGGGCTACTGACGTTCAAAGGCATCTGGCAGATTTGCTGTCCAAATATAAAATTCATGTCACCCAAGACTGAAGTATGTCCTATCTGTGAACAACAGAAAGATAATATTCAATCGGCGATGACAAAAAAAACGACAAGTTAGCTGCTCTGGACAAATATAATCTAATTAAAATCAGATCCTAGGATACGCTCACAATCGTTACACAGAGTATACGGCGCGGATCTAAGAAGTCTGATTTTAATTAGATTTGGTCAAATATAGTGCACATTTGAATGAAGTGAAAGTAGAACGACAGGTACCTTACAATAAATAAAATTCACAGACTAAAAGTGTGAAAAATATCTTATAAAATGTATTAAAATACTGTATTACAGCAAGTGTGTTTAAAATCCGTTGTTGTAAATACTGTGATATTTACCGATAATAAGAACTGCATGAGCAACCAGTCCTGGTACAACCAGCTTCGCCGATGTCAACAGAGCTTAACCATGTCCATTTATATACCTTTGATTACTCGTAAGCTGTATACATGAAAGGTGAAGATCTATACGGAACAGTGATCAATCTCATAACTCCTATAAGCAATACAAAATAGATAGTTTGGCAAACACGGACCCCTGTACCGCATCATGTTTGTCAAGTTGGACCCCTCTACTTTGCTACACCTAGAAAGATTCAGTTGTTTGGTGTTGCTATAGAACGTAGCTTCTTGATTATTTCTGTGTACTTCCGTTTCTAAATTTAGACAATTCAATATTTTCTGGCGAACAAATAGTATTTAGAAATAGGTTTTGTAAATCACGTAGGTCAACTTCCTAGTAGATGAGGATTCGACACCGGGAAAAACGGAAAACACGCCAAGGTCGCTATTAGCGTAATATCTATGCTTCATTTTTGTTTTGAGAATTTTGGACTGGGTGAAAAAGAATGCCACCTACAATGTGATAACGCTTCAAGTTAAAATCCAAATTAAATAATTAAAGATAGTAATGACGAAATAAGAACGATTGTGTAGTTGCACATGTATTATGAGTCTTTCAATTTTTAAAGAAGCATTTTCATTTTACTTTGAATGAGAAAACAAATATAAATTCATGTTGACGTACTTACTTTGTAGAACGCTGAGTGACAAACACCCCCAAATACATTTGCACATGTAAGTCCCATACCATGGCAAAAGCTTAGTGGACGTCGGGTCAGTTATTTTTCGGGGGCCCATTTTGGGTCTGAATTTCGGCCCTTTCCCCTCCTAAAAATTGCCAATTTTCCCCCAGCTTAGCTTGTATTTTCCCCAATAATGAAATTATGAAAGGAAAATGTATTTGAAAAAAATAAAGGTTCGATGTGAATTATATACATAAGACTTACATATAACAAAGTGTTATGGGAATGATGATTTGGATAGAATAGTTGAAAATTTTAGAAGGTTAAAGAAAATTAGATGTGTAAAATAAAGATAATATAATGTTTGATATGATTTTAAAACTTATTTACGATAAAATTGATTTTTCCCAGTTCGACTAAAATGTCAACTATTTCCCCCAATTCGAAAGCCACAGGACCCATGTAAAAATGTAGAAAAATCACTGCGGGTTTGCTTACTTAAAAAATTATACAGAAGGTCAGAGGTTGAATCTTGAATCAGTTAGCATCCGTAGTCAGAAAGGGTATTAGAAAATTCAGACACTTTGTTTTCCAAGCAGATAAGCCAGGTAGAGTACGCTATTTAAAAGAACGTTGGGTGTTTTTTTCACATAAGAAATGGATTGTAACAAGTCTGATTTATTATGTTACCACATATCGATTTTTTTCGGCTGTTACATGTAACACCAATCCTGAAAGGGGATACATTGTAGTTGGGTGATATGTGTGGATGTTGGGGGGAGGGGGTTGCGGAGACTACGGTATAATTCGCTGACTTGCCATCTCAACAAAAAAATTCAAACCTTAATCATTTTCAAACAAGGTACTGGTACATGTATATATAATTTCCTCTCTGAATTAAACTCTTATCAATGATTTACATTTCTCCTATATATTGTGCACATTCTTCTACCGGTATTGTTGTAGCTAAAGAAGTGCCAGACTCACCCGGAACAGAACTAAAACTGCTGAAAGCAGGCGTGGATATAGATGCCACCCTTCCTCCAAGCCATTCCGGCAGCTGGTTTAACCAGAGAGAGAATGCAATACTTGTTTAAATTTATTAGACCTATTGTCAGGGCCCCGTATAAGGACGTAGTCGCCCCCTCTCCCGACACCCAGGGCGAATAAAAGACTATAAAAACTAGCCTATTTTGAATCTGTCATAATCTAAATAATTGTTTGAATGTTGATAAATGTATACCTATAATTATATCAGATGATAAAAAAAACTTCAGACTCATGTATTTTGATTACGTTTGAAATAGTAGCAAAACGTAACAAAATACAACGTAAATTTCCAAAAATCATGATGTCAAACGACTCGATGCAAGTTTTTACCAAGTTTGATGGGGATTTTAAGGTCATTATCATTGGGCTGTAACGTAATGTTACATATCAACAGAAAGAGGAGAAATTCTTCTATCTAAAACATCTAAAAGGTGAAAAAGTGATATTTTTCACTTAAGGGTGGTTTTTGCTTGACGGTAATCATATATGGATGATGTACTAAACCTGTTAGCAGAAAGACGCGGTGAGATTCTCATTAGCATTGGCACCTTTTGAATGCTATGAATTGATGGTTGGTTGTTTGGGGGACCTTCCTGAAGTAATGAGAAAGTTTTAGCTGATATTACAAATATATAATCAGAAAGACAGACAGGAAAATCGATTATAGTTGTCAAATGCGTTGATAAAGGAAGTTCACCAAACTCTTCCTTATTCCATACAATGTTGGTAGCTTCTTAAGAAACGAACCCAAGCGACGCATTTGCCCGCGGGGAAGGCCAATGTTTTGGTAGTAGTATCGCCTTGCTAAAGTAAAATCAAAGTACAGAACGTACTCCTTGGTGTTGAACTTTTCCAAACAATAAACAGTAGACATTAACGGCAAACTGACAACTCAACTGTATGACAAACGGGATGATTTCAGCTTCTCCGTCGTCAACTTCCCATATTTATGAAGCAATATTCCATTAGAACTTGTATATGGTGTTTATATCTCTCAACTGATTCGATACACAAGAGCTTGTTTTGCGTATAGTCAGTTTTTAAATCGAGGCAAGCTACTGACAAACAAGTTGATGGTAAAGGGGTTTCAACAGTCTCGATTGAAGTCAGCATTTCGCAAATTCCATGGTCGTTATAACGATCTAGTTCGTCAATACAACCTATCATTGGGTCAAATGCTGTCTGACATGTTTCATACCGATTGTTAGGCCGTTCTTGTCACACTGATTTTGACTACAGATAACTCCGTTTACGTGATCAGGATATAGGGCTCACGGCGGGTGTGACCGGTCGGCAGGGGATGTTTACTCCTCCTATGCACACGATCCCACCTCTGATATATCCAGGGGCCCGTGTTTGCCCAACTCTCTATTTTGTATTGCTTATAGGAGTTATGAGATTGATCACTATTCGTTATATTCACCTTTCATTCAAAATGAAACACTGTATACATTATATCAAAGTAATTTCTTTTATTCAAATGGGCATGGGCATGGGCACGATTTGAGCTGAAAATGTAAAATTTAATTTTTCCATTTTTAATGTTTGCAATGTTTAAGTAAGGTATTTATAATGGTCAGCAAGAATTTTAATGTCAGTCGTTGACTAACAAGAGAGATACAGAGCTCAACAATTCTTTGCTATGTAAACAATGCTCGAACCATTAGTCTGGATCAATTTACATATGTGAATACTTTGTGTATAATTCTTTTCAGGACTTCCAACTACACAGACTCATTTCCCTGGTGAGGTTGCATTTTCAGCATACGTATCTATAATTGAAACGTATATATCAAAAGACCACACCATTGAATTTGACAGAATTGTGACAAACATCGGCAATCATTACAACCCCCTTACTGGAGTTTTCACTGCTCCACATCATGGCGTCTATGTTTTTACTTGTAACCTTTATTGTGACATTGATGGCTATATCTATTCACAAGTTGTCGTCAATTCTAATGCTGTAAGTGCAATGCTTACAACAGCACAGGGCTCGACAAATGTGAGAACTACCACAGGGATCGTGGTGGTGGAGGTGAACCAAGGAGATGTGGTTTCTGTCCGCACGCATCCAACTGCAACCTACAGTGGTAATATCTTCAGTGCTCCAGATTGGCGATCGTCTTTCAATGGCTGGAAACTATTCTGATATGATTAAATCATTCAAAATGTAAATCGTATTATTTTAGATCACACATTTGAAAGAAATCTTATGTTATTGCGAGGTTCATGATTGCATAGATACGATGAATGTACGTATGTGTAGATGACTGAAAACTCGTCGGAATTAATTACAGACAAGTAGCACAGATTAGTATTTCTCGCCGTTTGCAAATATATTGCTTGGGTTCGAATCGAACTCAAACGATATTTGCCTATGCTTCTTGCTAAATACAATGTATCTCTCTTTATCGTTCATTTTCTCTCTATCTGTTTACATCTTTATACTCCTCTAACTTCTTTAACTTTTCTTTAACTTTTTTAATTTTAAAAAGCGTATGTTTATAATGTAAAAGAATTGCACCATATTCAATAATAATATCCTTCCTGCCAACGGCATTTGGAAAAACACGTTCGACCTTGAACGTTTACATCAAAAATTTTGCAAAACATACATGTATACATGTATATTGGAAATAAATTTGAAAATTATGTTACAATGACAAAATGCATTGACAATGTACGCGATGAATCGAAATATCACACTGTGGGCCATAGCCATTTCTTCTTTATTCAATTAACAATTCAGAATTCTGAAGGGAAAAAAAGAACTATGCCTCATTAGAATGCAAAAACAGATAGCCATTTAAAATCAAAATTGTTGTCGTGCAAAAGTTATGATAACCCTGGGAATCTCAACAGATTCAAAATGATCCTAATCCTTCATATTGTAAGTGGCCAGTAGATGAAGAAAGATAAACACTTCAGACGGCGATGGAAAATTTAATAACTCTGTAACCTAGCTTCCCATATATTCCTGCAGACATTGATCTGAAATCTCATATAATTCACCTGTGCTCGGAAATCTTGTATTACCTGGTAATTTCCAAAAAGCATGCATTGTCAACAGTTCCAAGAGAAGGTTGTAGGTTCTACTAAATAAGTGTAGTAAATTGATTGCTTACCTCATTTCCTCTAAGAATGCAATATTGTCGTAATAAATCATGATATTTTGCATTCTGCTCCGAAGTTAATTTGACAATGTACATGTAATACTTTCTTCTGTGAGGTTGGGGAACCATTACTTTTCATGAGATGTGTTGATATTGTTGCATGAATGAGTCATTAGAACAAGTTCAAGGGTTAACATCCGTTCCTTTACACTACGGCACCTGCCATGAAAATACCAGAAAAGTTAGAACTCTACCAGTAACTGCTAATTGCAAAATAGTGGAAAAAATTACTAATAGTAACGAGTTGTTTGGAGCTTGAAAAGTTAACTATTAGTAACCAGCTACTAAAAAGAGTATAGGCTATAACTACTTTAAGTCAGCAACTAGAATCAGGTTACTGGGTTTAATATTATTATCTAGCATGTTTATTTAGATGGCGAGGAATCAATTTCATATCAGAATGTGCTTTGAAATTCCAAACATTATTCTTGACTTTTTCCAGGTACTTAACCTTAATAGTGCAAAATACAAAGTAGCTTTCAAGTTGAATATAAAACGTTAAGTAGTTGGGTATTTACTATATTTACTATATACATGTAGAAGTATTCAATTCAGGGTAAAATACATGAACAGATTTGAATTTTAATTCTGAAATTGAGCTTATATGTTGTTGTAGAGAAAACCATTAGATTATGCAGCTACTTAAGGTTTTCAAGAAAGGAATTGCTATTTACATTAACGAATTAATTAATTCAGGGTTATATATAGGAAGTGGAGTGATTTTAACATCTTTTAAAATAGGCAATCACTGAAATTTTCAGATATCATACATGCTTTTATGAGTAATTTATCAATTTTGATGGAAAAATCTTCTAAATTAACTCTCAAAGGACTCAGCCACGAACACCCTGTACGTGTAACATATTGTGTTTATATTTCTACCTAGCGATTTATTATTGAATGTGAAGAGAGCGATGTCTTAATTGAAGGTCTAAGTTATTTATTATTATTTATTTTTAAAAAATATTTTTATCCCAATTTGTTACCACACTCATTTAAAGTTCTGCACTATTACATGTACATGACTTTATCATTATTCCTAATGAAACAAAATCAAATGATTTACATCCAGTGTTTTTCACACCAAATTTAGAAGCTACGAATATGCCTTACTGATTTGGAAAAATTATCAACTTATTTTGATATTAGGAATTTTTTAATATTGAACTCCTCAATAAATAAATGTGTGGATAAATGGGTGCGTGTGTGTGTGTTTGTGTGTAAACTATTGAAATTTTGTAACTATAGATCTTTAAAGATTTTTTCTTTTTACATACTACTTTTTCATGCCACATGGCATGTATCTCGATCATAAAATGAAAATTATACAGGGTTATCCTGATACTGTCCAATATTCACTTTATCGGGATGCCATTGACGCAATAGTAGGTCATATGTAAAATATTTGTAACATGATGTTTTAAAAAATGCAAATAATTTTGACACGATTTGGGGGGAAATTTTGACAATTTTTAAGGGGAAACAGCCTGCATAATGTCTTAATACTTAAGTATGTATGAAAAACACTGACATAATTTACTTCAGCATGCATTTGGAGAGGGCTTATATACATATGTATATACAATGCCTTTTGTCCAATCCATTTGTGTTTTCTGCATATTAAGATATTGTTTAAATCTAAATTATAATGAAATTATGCATTAATATTTTGATTTTATTTCCGTTTCCAAATTGATTAGTTACAGTTTTAACTGCCCTAGAACTACGAAACAGACAGACAGATATGTTATATCAAAGATTAATAGGAATATAATAAGCAGACTATCTGGAAGAACGTCTAGTGACCCTGATTTTCTGTGTGACAAATGCAGACATATATGCAGGTCCTATGTACAGAAATCCGACAAGTCAAATCCAGAACTCAAGAGGAGTAATCTGTCATCTATACACCAACCGTCATCTTCTACGTCCCTTAGTCCTCCTTCTGTTTAATTGCCATTCCCATGTACAGCTAGAGGTCACTCTTCTGGCATAGTTTAGATATTTAAATCAGTTCATATAATGACTCTACGCGGTGGCCGAGGTTAGAGCGTTTGCGTTGCATGCGGTAGGCCGAGGTTCGAATCCCGGCCGCGACAGACCTAAGTCGTTAAAACGGGTAGTGACAGTTCCATCGCCAAACGCTCGGCATCAGGGGATGTCTCGTGTCGCAGTAGGTGTGACACGCTAAAGAACCCTCACTGCTTAATGGCCGTAAGCGGCGAGCATAGGCCTAAAATTTGAAGCCCTTCACCGGTCTTGGTGACGTCTTCATATGAGTGAAAAATTCTCGAGCGAGACGTTAAGCAAGATACAATCAATCATTCAATAAAAAACTCTAATTATTATGCATAATGCTTTCTATTTAATGATAAGAAAGGATGATATCATGAATTGGTATCTGAATACCAATAGTACATAAAGTTTTTAAATGACTAACCCAGTCTACGATTCTGCATATATTTGCATAACAATAAGATATCATCAAATGATATAAATATATACAAGTCGTATTGGTATTAGTGATGTTAGAAGTGTTGGTGGTGTTGGTAGTGGTGATGTTAGAAGTGCTGGTGGTGTTGGTGGTGATGTTAGAAGTGTTGGTGGTGTTGATAGTGGAGATGTTAGAAGTTTTGGTGTTGTTGGTAGTGGTGATGTTAGAAGTGTTGGTGGTGGTTGTGGAGATGTTAGAAGTGTTGGTGGTGCTGGTAGTGGTGATGTTAGAAGTGTTGGTGATGTTGGTAGTGGAGATGTTAGAAGTGTTGGTGGTGTTGATAGTGGAGATGTTAGAAGTGTTGGTGGTGTTGGTAGTGGTGATGTTAGAAGTGTTGGTGGTGTTGGTAGTGGAGATGTTAGAAGTGTTGGTGGTGTTGGTAGTGGTGATGTTAGAAGTGTTGGTGGTGTTGGTAGTGGTGATGTTAGAAGTGTTGGTGGTGTTGGTAGTGGTGATGTTAGAAGTGTTGGTGGTGGTGGTAGTGGTGATGTTAGAAGTGTTGGTGGTGGTAGTGGAGATGTTAGAAGTGTTGGTGGTGTTGGTATTGGTGATGTTAGAAGTGTTGATGATGTTGGTAGTGGAGATGTTAGAAGTGTTGGTGGTGGTAGTGGAGATGTTAGAAGTGTTGGTGGTGATAGTAGTGATGTTAGAAGTGTTGGTGGTGTTGGTAGTGGTGATGTTAGAAGTGTTGGTGGTGAGAGTGGTGTTGGCTGTGGTTGTGCTGGTATTGATGGTGGTGGTAGTGATAGTGGTCCGGTGTGCCTATCCTTAAACACCAATGAATGCAATGTAAACACAAACTTATTCACTCCATGTACATGTAGGTTGTCGATACATGTTATATACCATAGAGTGAAAACGTCCTCAACGTATACACCATGCATTGCTACGTGTACCGATTGTACTTGGGTTTTTTTTAAGTTCAGAGAGGTGCCGAGTTAACGTGATCAAATCTAAATATTGTGGCGAGAGGAGGGGTTCACAGTTACACCTGGTGTGCAGCTGCTACCTCGTGTCCCACACATTTCATATGACTTGTATCTTACAGTTGTATAACTTTCCATATATTGCATCGATGGAAAAGATCAGTGATCATTAAGCATCCTTATCACGGTTTCAAAACATGTTTAATTTGTTTTAGGAAATGTAGTGGATTTAGTGGATATTATTCCGCATACAGTAAAAGAATTAAGCGCCTTCCATATACATGTTCATGTATATACTATATGTAACATGTACTTTAGTATAAGCAATATTGTCTTTTTAATATAAATTATTTAATATAGAATCCCGTACCCTATCGTAAGGAGGTAAATGCTTTAGTTACCAATCCAATTATCAGCCCATCCCTACAACGTAATGTTTGTATAGTCCACGTAAGGCATTTTATACAGTATTCATATACTAGTAACATGTAACTGAGTAATTTGTCTGATATATTGGTACAATAAAACGGATGGTTTTCATTATCACCGTTTTAAAAACTGGAGCGATAAAATTTCATTCTCGAACTTCAGAAGTCATGACAATTTATCGATCGTATTGTCTAATTTGGAAAGTCATATCATTTGATATGCAAAAACTATCACATGTTATGTTGTATGTGCAGGGGTTCCAACAGTCTCGTTTAAAGTAGGCATTTCGCAAATTCTATGGTCGTTATAACGATCTAGTTTGCCAATAAAACCTGTCAGATGTAAAACTCATGCGGTACCAATTTTGATGCACCAGATGCGCAATTCGACAAATAATGTTTCTGCAGTGATGCTCAAGCCGAAAATTTGGAAATTCGAAATAACAATAAACTTGTGAGAGCTAAAAGGAAAACTAGGGTTCCAAAAAATGGAGCCAAATTCATCCAAGGATAAGAGCTATGCATGAGGGAGATCATCCTTAATTTTGAAATGAATATGTTTCATACCGATTGTTAGGCCGTTCTTGGCACACTGATTTTGATTACCGATAGCTCCGTTTACCTGATGAAGATATAGGGTTCACGGCGGATGTGACCGGTCGACAGGGGATGCTTACTCCTTCAAGGCACCTGATCCCACCTCTGGCATATCCAGGGATCCGTGTTTGCCCAACTCTCTATTTTGTATTGTTGATAGGAGTTATGAGATTGATCACTGTTCGTTATCTTCACCTTTCATATATATATATATATATATATATATATATATATATATATATATATATATATGTATGTATGTATGTATGTATGTATGTATGTATGTATGTATGTATGTATGTATTGATTATCCCCACAAAATCTAGACATCTATTCATGATTGAAAGTGATCATTTGTACATTTCATACCGCTTAATACATATGTACATTCCATATGGCTTATATCAACGATAGGATCGGGACCCCTCTAAAGTCTCGAAGTTTACTTCCCGAATATTTTCACACGGAATTATGCGCTTGATGTTAAAGATGTCCATAGTTTAAACGAATATGGAGTTGTACATTGTGATGCTGAACAGTGGCGAACTTCTACAAGGAAGATAATTTCAGACTTCTATACATTTTTATGTACGTGTTTTATAACTCGATCGGACAAAGTGAAATGTCATACTTTAGATTTTTAAATTCTGTATTGACAAGCCTATGACCTTCATTCCTGTAAAGACAATCCGTAGGTCTATGATACCCCCTCCCAGTACTTCCATAATTAACGCACTACCATTAGGGGATTTTTGAACAGAAAACTTACGTACTACAATAAAAAATGTTATCATAAACATAGCACCGCAAACCACACTGCAAAGTACTATATGCCTTGCCATATCTCTCTTAAAACAGTTTTGAATGCCTTAATCACCTGCCTTACAGTCCAGTTTTAGCCTCTATGGACTTCGTAGTCTTTCCCTATATCAAGTCCTATTTGCAAGGGAGGAAATTTGATAACGTGTGTGGTTTACGACAGGAGGTGATGAAAGTAATCTTTCTAATGAAAACTGATCAATTTGAACAAACATTTGATAATTGCATAAAACGACACCAAAGATGTGTATTGATATAAATTGTGACTACGTTGAAAAATATGACAATTTGCGCATGACGTTTTATGACGCTGGCGTAACACTAGTGATCCCATTGAAGAACGCCCCCAATGGTCATTTCTCCACGTTAAAAGTTGATCCCGATCAAAATTCAACGAAAGAAATTGAATTTAAAAAAAACGGTCATTGAAAAGTGATCAACGTTAAATTTTGATCAGTAATGGGGTAATTTATTACATACATAATGTAAATGTTTAAAATGGATTTTCTAAGAGAGAGACAATTATTTCCTAGGCAAACGAAATAATCCCTAAAAAGCATTCCTGACTTTTCTTTCATCTATTTTCCCGTGGAGTTGAATCTTCTCAGGGCTATAACTTTATCAAGATAAGAATAAGGGCATTACATTTTCTAAGTAAAAAGGATTCAATTCAATATTTAAATTCATATTTGCATGTATGAAATTGTAAAGATAATTTGCTTGGAGGAGAAAAAGGAACGGGCAAAAGAGGTGGAGTGGTTGCGATTTAGGCATATATTATCGCTACTAAACATGATAATAATCAAAATTTTCTGACTTAAATTTCCTTATTCTGGGAACATTGCTCGTGGCACTGGAATTTGGAGTTTTGCTACAGTTTGCCTTCACTTTGGGAAATTTGTCCATATTTATCATCAATTTCAACATGACCTAAGATGTTTCCGTACTCTCTTAATACAAAGGGCTAGAGCCATGAGCAACCAAAATCGACTTGTAATTTCTTACTGTAGCTTGTATATTACTAATGATCTAATACGCAACATTGAGATCAACTGTTATGAACCTATTCCTATCTGAGCGCACTAAATCTGTATATATACGTACTTATCAGTCCGAGAATGTCTTCTGTCACTATACTGTTATACCAGGGAGTTTAGACATGATTCTACTCGTGCTCCGTGTTTTTCTGGTGTTTACTTTTCATGAAATAACGTTAGCCAAAACATGTGACGAAAGACTTGCGAATCTTGAGAATTTATATGATAGTCTTCAATTAAAACTTGAAGACCAGATTTTTGTTAACAACGGTTTCGGAAACAGTGGACAGGATGGGTCAAAAACCAAGCTCAAAAAAGAAAAACTGGATCTGGAAAGAAGAGTAGTAAGCCTTGAGGAAGCTCTAACTGACTCCAATAGACAAATGTACCTCCTTAAAGCTAGAGTCTCAGAATTAGAACGTAAAAACCAGGAACAAGAAACCAGACTAGCAAATGTGGAAGAGAATAGGCTAGTATTTGAAATGAAAAGTTCAAATTGGGAGACATTTCTTGACGGAAAAGCACAAAAACAGACGAAACAAACCAACATTGCTAATGAAAAGGACACTCCACCAAATATCAATGACAGTTCTTCATCAAATGGCGATAATTTCACACAAACAAAAGGAGAGCTTCTGACAACCCAAATCAAACACGAGGTTCCACTTGAGGGATATTCACAAATGAATGATGTAGGAAACGTGAAAATGGAAAAACGCGGTGAGATTCTCATTAGCGTTGGTATTTTTGAATGCTATGAATTATTGGTCGGCTGTTTAGGAGATTTTGCATGCGTAACAAAAAAGCATTATGCGATGCTACAAATATGCAAACATGCAATCAGAAAGACACACAGATAAAAAGAATTCATTATATATACAATGATTATTATAGTTGACACGTGCGTTGACGAAGGACGGGCACCAAACTCTTCCTTCTTCAAATGTCGTACTTATACTCCAATTGCCCTTTCAAAAGATGAAATTCTTCAAAACCATGCTTCAGTTTAGGACACATTTAATATACCAGTCAATGGGTCGGATGGATATGAGTTACCGTACCTATACTGGATTCCTAAACTTCATAAACACCCTTACAAACAAAGATACATTGCTGGATCCAGTAAGTGTTCTACCAGCCCCTATCTTTGCTCCTCACGAATATATATATATAAAAAAACTGTGAAGGAGAAACTTCAAACGTACTAGGGGCCTCCGTGGCCGAGTGGTTAGAGCATCGCGCTCAAAATCACACGGCCTCTCACCTCTGGTCGGCGCGGGTTCGAATCACGCTCGCGCCGGTAAGTGAGACAGTTTCCCAGTTTACTTTCGGAAGGTCGGTGGTCTCTTCCCATGTATATTGTATCTGGGTTGTCTCTTCCACCAACAAAAACTGGGTGCCACTATACAACTGACAAAATTGTTGAATGTGGCGAAAAACATCAAAACAATCAGTCATTAAAACGTACTGTGCGACTACATATGCCAGAAGTGGTGCAAATCAAATGTGGATTCTAAAAAAATCTAAAGAACTTTTAGTAAACTTGAAATCACAGAATTTTTCCCAAATCAATAGCATTAAAACCTATGACTTTTCAACACTATACACGACCATTCCTCACGATAAATTAAAGACTAGACTTTTTGACATCATAGACAGTTGTTTCTTCAACAAAAATGGAAAACAGAAATATTCATATCTAGTGATCAGTCATTCAAAAACCTACTTTGTTAACACCACTCTGATTCCACGCACAAGTACTCTGAAGTTGAAATAAACAATATGATAGAGTTCCTCATTGACAATATCTTCGTAGTCTATGGTGATCAGGTCTTCCAACAGTCTGTTGGAATTCCCATGGGCACGAATTGTGCTCCTTTGCTAGCTGACCTGTTTTTATATTCATATGAAGGAGAATTTATTCAAAAACTTCTACGTGATAAGAAAAAATCTCTCGCTGTGACCTTCAATTCGATTTTTAGATATATCGATGACGTTTTGTCTATTAACAATGATAGCTTTCATTCATATGTCGATTTGATATATCCCTGTAAGCTCGAAATAAAGGACACCACAGAGTCGTCCACTTCTGCTTCATACTTAGATATTTTATTGAAAGTAGACATTAACGGCAAACTGACAACTCAACTGTATGACAAACGGGATGATTTCAGCTTCTCCATCGTCAACTTCCCATATTTATTTAGCAATATTCCATTATCACCTGCATATGGTGTTTATATATCTCAACTGATTCGATATGCAAGAGCTTGTTCTGGGTATGGTCAGTTGTTAAATCGAGGTAAGCTACTGACAAACAAGTTGACAGTACAGGGATTTCAACAGTCTCGATTGAAGTCAGCATTTCGCAAATTCTATGGTCGTTATAACGATCTAGTTCGTCAATACAACCTCGCATTGGGTCAAATGCTGTCTGACGTGTTTCATACCGATTGTTAAGCCGTTCTTGGCACACTGATTTTGACTGCGGATAACTCCGTTTACCTGATCAGGATATGGGGCTCACGGCGGGTGTGACCGGTCAACAGGGGATGCTTACTCCTCCTAGGCACCTGATCCCACCTCTGGTGTGTCCAGGGGTCCGTGTTTGCCCAACTATCTATTTTGTATTGCTTATAGGAGCTATGAGATTGATCACTGTTCGTTATCTTCACCTTGCATTTACATTTTGGATGATTTAATGATATCAGAATAGTTTCCAGCCATTGTAAGACGATCGCCAGATTGGAGAAGAGTAGATATTACCACTGTAGGTTGCAGTTGGATGCGTGCGAACAAATACCACATCACCTTGGTTCACCTCCACCACCACAATCCCCGTGGTAGTCCTTATATTTGTCACTCCCTCTGCTGTTGTATACATTGCACCTACAGCATTAGAATTGACGACAACTTGGGAATATATATGGCCATCATTGAAACAATAAAGGTTCCAAGTAAAGACATAGACGCCATGTTGTGGAGCAGTGAAAATTCCAGAGTAGGGATTGTAATGGTTGCCGATGTTTGTCACAATTCTGTCAAATTTAATGGTGTGGTCTTTTGATATACCAGTCTCATATGCAGGTACGTATGCTGAAAATACAACACCACCAGAGAAAGAAGTCTTTGTCGTTTGAAGTCGTGAAAAAATGATAAACGCAATATTTAGTTATGTAGATTGATCCAAGAGGGAAAATTGGGAATTGAACTTTGTTCAACTTCCATAGATTTAGACCATCACGAACGGCGCACATAAATATATTGCATAGTGCTTTGGTGTGGGCTTCCTAACATCCTTGATTTGTTCGAACTAACGTATGTCCCAGAAAACGTTCTCCAAATAATTCATAAACTAAAATTTAAAACAAAGAGTTTATTTCAGATTATAATCACAATATAAACAGATACATTTGTTTTACAAAATGATTGGAAAAGATATTCTCACATGAGTTTTTTCTTTTATATTTGTAAACAAGCATCGCATGGACGAGTTCATTGCTGACTAGCGGGATTGAATGTTAAGATGTGCTTCATCCATGCATATCGTAAATAAATGAATAAGATGGGTTATACGCTAGGAACTATATTAATGGTTTCGTTGCTGATTAGAGGGGTTGACTGTTAATATATATGAGATAATCTTCAAAGCGCAGTTGAGAACATACTGATACATGAACATTTTTATAAATTGTCAGTATCGATATGATTTTTATCATCGTGTTTGCCCAACTATCTATTTTGTATTGCTTGTAGGAGTTATGAGATTGATCACTGTTCGTTATCTTCACCTTGCATTGATGAAAGGTGAAGATAAGGAACAGTGATCAATCTCATAACTCCTATAAGCAATACAAAATAGATACATGTAGTTGAGCAAACACGGACCCCATGACACACCAGAGGTGGGATCAGGTGCCTAGGAGGAGTAAGCATCCCCTGTCGACCGGTCACATCCGTCGTGAGTCCTATATCTTGATCAGGTAAACGGAATTATACGTAGTCAAAATCAATGTGCCACGAACGGTCAAACAATCGGTATGAAACAAGTCAGACAGCGTTTGACCCAATGATAGGTTTTATTGGCAAACTAAATCGTTATAACGACTATAAAATTTGCGAAATGCTCACTTTAAACGAGACTGTTGGAACCCCTGCATCATCAACTTGTTTGTCAGTAGCCTGCTTCGATTTAAAAACTGACCATAAGCAGAACAAGCTCTTGTGTATCGAATCAGTTGACAGATATATACACCATATGCAGGTATGCTGGCATATGTAGTCGCACAGTAAGTTTGAAGTTTCTCCTTCACAGCTGTTAACATTTTCGTGAGGAGCAAAGATAGGGGCTTGGTAGAGCACTTACTGGATCCAGCAATGTATCTTTGTTTGTAAGGGTCTGTATGTAGTTTAGGAATCCAGTATAGGTACGGTAACTCATATTCATTCGACCCATTGACTGGAATATTAAATGTGTCTAAAACTGAAGCATGGTGTGTGATCACTCGTTTCAAAGATATATGACATTAAGAGGTACATGTATATCTGGTGCATGAAAATTGGTACTGTACAAGTTTTACATTATGACCCCTGGGTCGAGGCCTCTGCTGGTGGACTGTTAGTCCCCGAGGGTCTTCACTGTCCAGTAGCTAAGTACTTCATTACTAGTATGAAAATACGGATGTATATTTAATTGCTGGGATACAATTTAGAAATTCATTTCAAAATTAAGGATCATATCCCCCTCATGCATAGCTCTGATCCTTGGACGAATTTGGCTCCAGGTTTTGGCACTCTAGCTTTCCTTTTAGCTCTTACAAGTTTATTTTTATTTCGAATTTTCAAAATTTTGGCTTGAGCATCACTGAAGAGACATTGTTTGTCGAAATGCGCATCTGGTGCATCAAAATTGGTACAGTATAAGTTTTACATATAGAAGATAGAAAGTTCTAGTCAACCTTGTTTAGTCAGCGTTCAATTCAAGATGGCTACGCCATTTACAACACACGGAAAGTCATGGATACACGGATGTACGGAAATAGAGAAAGTAGTACAAATCACGGATTGTTTTTGCAGATGATCAAAACAAATATCTGTGGTTCTCCGTAAATTTAAAAACTTGAGAAGTGTAAATGAATAGGATTGTTTGATTGATTGTTTTGCTGTTTTCCGTCAAACTCAACAATTTTTCAACTAGATGTGTCTCTGGTGGTGCCCAGTTTTATTGGTGGAAGAGAGAACCCAGATATGATATACCTGGGAAAAGACCACTGACCTTCCGAAAGTAAACTGGGAAACTTCCTCACTTACCGGCGCGAGCGGGATTCGAATCCGCGCCGACAAGAGGTGAGAGGCCGTGTGATTTTGAGCGCGATGCTCTAACCACTCGGGCACGAATAGGATTGTATGTGCAATATATTACATGTAATACACTAAGATGTATGTGTACCGAGTGGTTATACCCAGAGAAATAACAAAATGCGCGTAAAGATTTAGAAGATTGATTGATTGTTTTGCTGTTTTCCGCCACACTCAACAATTTTTCAGCTATCTGGTGGCGCCCAGTTTTTATTGGTGGAAGAGAGAACCCAGATACAATGTACCTGGGAAGAGACCACCGACCTTCCGAAAGTAAACTGGAAAACTTTCTGACTTACCGGCCCGAGCGGAATTCGAACTCTCGCCCACCAAATTCTCCAAGGTTTCTTTCTCCCACACGTGTTTTTCCGTAGAACGGATTTTGTAGACATAGAGGTTTTCAATTCCATGGCTCTCTGCCGATTTACTAGCAGTTTCATTTTACCAGTGTCAAAGGGTTACAATCACTAAATCTAATTAGCAGATGTTATATGTATATTATTCAATTCAGCCTGCTGGATTCACATTCATTCACCTGTGTGTTGTTTACTAACTCATTTATGCATTGCCACCATATTCGTGTTGTGTTCTTGTGTACGTGATGTCACATGATTGTCTGGTGAACAGTGTTGTTTGCCGAGTTCGGTATTTGAAGGGTGAATGAGTATTTTTAGTTGAAGTTGCAGAGCGAGTTTTTTTTTGGGGGGGAAATGGTAGTTGTGTACGCATGTGTGTGAATTTGTATAAAAAGACGAGCACAGATTAATTTAAGAACTTCCGAGACTTACGTATAATGGTATATCAAAATTCATTCAGACATCTCAAGTCTTTATCGTTATCTACTAGTATCTACTATTTGAAATAGTGAAGTGGGGAAGAAGTTAATGTTTTTTTAAATTTAAAATTTTGAAATTAGATAAACGGGAAAATTAAATAGATCGGTAAAGTTGGCTACCAGTAAACAGCTACTAGTAACTGCCTACTTAAAAAGAGAAAAGTTGACTACTAGTA
The DNA here is from genome assembly GCF_947568905.1 of Ostrea edulis. Lineage (NCBI taxonomy): Eukaryota > Metazoa > Mollusca > Bivalvia > Ostreida > Ostreidae > Ostrea > Ostrea edulis. The sequence goes on along the minus strand of NC_079166.1, from coordinate 39,991,647 downwards.
GCTAGCTACTTGAACCAGGAAAAGTTAGCTCTACTAGTAGCCAGCTACTAAAAGTAAGAAAAGTTAGCTACTCGTAGCCAGCTACTACAAAATATAAAAGTTATAATTACTGATAGCCAGCTACCAGATAAAGGTTACTGAGTTTCAAAATTATCTATCAGGTTTATTTCTAAAGAGGACGAGGAGTCGTATGAAAGTTCATGCTCAATTTTCCCTAATTACATAACGTTGCAATGCAAAATACGTACAAACTTTTTCAACTGAGTGTTTACTTTGAAAATGATACGGATTGAATTCGGACCTTCATTCATTTGATATACCATCCATTTTGAGATATCTGCTACTTTTACAATTTGATTCGAGTTACCCTGAAATTTCAACATTTGTGTGAATACCGTAAGGAACTTTGTGTTTGTATTAGATATCTGACGAATTTACGACTATACATATGACAAGAAGTGATATATAGGGTGTTTTGATACGCCACGAATTTTCAGATATCGCTCTTAAGGAAATCAGCTACTTAAACATTTTGATTAGCGGTACAATGAAATTTCAAGATCTGTGTGAATACCTTAAGGAACTCTGTGTTTATATTATATATTCAACTAACTTGCAACAATACCTATAACGAATAGTGATATTGGGTATCTTGAGATGTCATGAATTTTCAAATTAAGGAAGTCAGCTACTTACATGTATACATTTTGATTGCAGGTAACCTGAAATTTCAAGTTTTTCTCCAAATATCTTAAGGAACTCTGTGTTTGTATTAGATATCTGACTAATTTACCATTCCACATATGACAAGGAGTAATATTAGGTATCTTGATATGTCATCGATTTTCAGATATCACGCTTAACCCTTTCTCTACCGTATCGGTCAATTTGACCGATGGCGCGTAAAAACAGGACTACGCAAAAGGAGTGCCTCTAAATCTTTGCCATTACGGCCATAAGATATATGATCTATATATCATATTTTTGGAAATTGTCTCTATTTTTTAAATATGTAAAAATCAATTGAGTAAGTAAAGCCATAAGATTAACAAAAGCATTTAAAGCAAAGGATGGCTTCGTCTAAATATGACGCAATGCTTTGTCGCAAGGTCATTTTCCCCCTCGATATGATTTTTTTTATTTCCCTAATGAATGCAATATTTTTTAATTTTTTGAAAAGCATATATTCCCTGCTTTCAGAAGATATAAAAATTATTTTTAATGCCTTGCAAAGTTATAAGAAAATAGCAATTGTTTGCACATGTACGTTTTCTTACGATTTTATTTCTCAATGTTTAAACAGATCGGCATTTTACCTATACTTATATATAGAAATAGGGAAAAGTAAATACAGTCGCTAAAAGTAGAGGAAATTTCCTTTTTGATGGGCCCTTATTCGTGTTATAATTCTCGGTAGTTTTTATATTACGATCAAATAAAATTGGGACATGCTGTGCGGTTTTCTTTAAAATTAACGACAAAACGTCGTCGCTGAAAGCAATCGACGCGCGTCGCACAATAAAGTGGTGAAAACTATTTGTATAGTCCTGTATTAGTAAATTCAGTACCTTTTGATACACTACAACAATATACATATATGTATGAAATAATCAGCCAGGTTATCTCTGCTTTTTTTCAAAAAGCTTTAAACCAGTATTGGTATAACAGTTACACAACCTACAAACACCTATTGAAAATGCTACATCGGCAAAGTAAATTTTTAAAAAAGATAAATAAACTACTTTAAATTCAGATATAAACGCTATATCTGTTTAGAATAGTAATAGTAATATTTTTTCCCTGCCAAAGAAAGAAAACAAAAAAGAATTTCGCATATAGCATATACACTTATTTTTCCGTGATCCGGATCGTGGGCCCCGTGGGGTTTTCTGAAGGTGTGCACGGGGAACACACGTGTTTCCGTTTCAACGAAAACAACACAGCTTCACTGTGATTGTCACAGCGAACGCTTGTATTTTACATCTTTAAAACGACCTGATGTCAGAAGAAGATGTCCTGGATCTCCTGTTGCAGGATGACCCAAACGATCATGCATTCAGTATAAACATGTACATGTAAGTTGATGTAGCCACATAGGCCGAGTAGAAAGGAAAAAAAATTGCGGTTTTGTCATGTTATGAAAAATTCACGATTAATTAACCGCGATTTGATGCCATAATTTGTCGTTTCATGAAAGAAAATATTTATATTTTATTATATCTAAACCAAGTGAATAACACCCAATTGTTTAGTAAGAGCTGACATCTTTTAATCCGTCCTGGTCCGGTATTGATCAGTTTGATTACACCCCCCCAGAATTATCTCCTTACCTGACGCGCGAGTGTAAGAAATGGGTGGATTTAGTGTGCAATGAGAAGGGGTATGGGGTGGTTTTAATCAGACTGGGCATTCATGACCGCTGGTGAAAAGGCTATTTTTCCAAGATTTTTCCATGTTTATAAAAAATTATCTTTCTATGAAAAGAAATCACAATCTGTTAGAAAAACACATTTTACATTATTGTAATGATAGAATTTGTTATCATAATTTGAATTAATTTCTTCATATTAGAACAGAAATAAAAACAAAATGTGTGTTTGGGCCAAAATGGGGGGGGGGGGGGGGGGGTAACACCAATCAAAGTGATTATGACAGGCTAATGAAAAATCATATTGATTTCTCTTTTATCCAAATGCATGTATTTTATATACACTTAGTAGCTTATGACCATGAATTACATGTGATCCATACATGCTGGTATGGTATAAGCTGATGGGCATGTGTCTCCTTGCCTAGATTTTTCTCTAATTTCGACTGAATCCACACCCCATCAGAGTAACATGCAAGAGGATTTAGACACTGTGTGCCATGAAGAATCAATTCAATTCTACTTTTATATCTGGGGTCAATCACTTTCCCTCAGTTACAGTATTTTCGCTCGACCCTGTAGGTTTTAACCTGAATTTCTTCAGTATTTGCCCCCATGTATATGCTAGGCATAATGCTGACACCTACATGATGCATATCTTTTTTTCATTACACACTTTGCTACACTCGCAATGTATAATGAAATAGTCCATTCATTTCTAACACATGTATGCAATCCCTTACCAAATGTCACTTCAAATACAGGACACCTCTATCTTTAAATAAATTTGAGCTGTATTTAAGTGCGAACCTGTCCCTTGCTACCATGAAACTTATATTTTGTTTTAAAACATAAGCCAACAATTCTTAATTGTAATTTCTTTTCATCTTTAAAAAGGGTATTGACATCCCAATATTTAGTGGGAAGGTCCCAGGTATCGTCCGCTAGTGACAGTCTACTGGCAAAGCCAGACATGCATTGGAAGGATGTTGATGTGGAGGACACAGGGACACCTGATCCAAGAACTGTGGCATTTCATTCGGAGCGACAGCCTGGCATTCAGTTGGTATGACTCTTTGAGGTTGAATATAGGGTTAAATCCGTATACATTTGGTTAACATTCAAATGAACCCAGATAATACATTCACAAATGGAATCATGGCGTTATGATACACTGATATGCATGTACCATTTTACTGTTTTTTACTGCATTACTAGGTATCACATACATACAAAAAGAGACACAACACGGGAAATCATTATATCATTATTCTGTTTCTAAATAAAAGGTATGACAAGTTTTCTAAATGCTGACAAATAAGGTATAGTGGCCAATACTGATTAATAATTATTTGCAATTTCCTTTCAGATATGGGACCCGTTTATTCAGAGAACTGCAGATTTTATGAAGCTGTTTTGACAGAAGATTTAGTTTTCTCCATCTGTGTTGCCATCAACCATTATGCTGAGATGGTCATATCTAGAGGGAAGGATCGTTATATGCTTCCCAAGGAAGTTTGCAGCCTCTCACTGAAGAGGATACTAGTTTTAAAAAAACCGATATTGTGACAGTGATTTCCAGTTTAAAACGAGTAATAAAATGCAAAATAAAAATATTTCCTTTACCAAAATTAATTTGGCTGCACATCTAACACATTTATTAAATGTGTACTCAATTACCTCAGATGCAAGGTGAATATAAAATTTCATAATTAAATTTTCAGAGGGCCTTGATTATAGAAAACATTTACAGAGCTAATTGAGTATTCGAAAGCTCTGGCAATACATTAGTATTTAGGGCCCAGTATTAAGAAATCGCCCCCCCCCCCCCCCAATTTTTGTGCATTATCTTATACATGTCTGCTGTGAAGTTCCAGTCGATAGACATATATTGGTCATGGCATGCCCCTATCGGAACAACCCAGTATCAAGAATTGTATCTAGAAATACTTTTGTTAAATATGATGCAAGTACATTTAAATCTAGTGATTGAAAGTAAGTGGGGATCCGGGTTAGAATATGTCCTCATTATCCCTTGCTTGTTGTAGAAGGCGATTAAATGGGGCGGTCCTTTGGATGAGAGCGCAAAAACCGAGGTCCCATGTCACAGCAGGTGTGGCACGATAAAAATCCCTCCCTGCTCAGAGGCCATAAGCGCCGAGCATAGGTCTAAATTTTGCAGCCCTTCAAGGGTAGTGATGACGTCTCCATATGAGTGAAATATTCTCGAGAGGGACGTTAAATTATATTCAATCAATCAATCAATCATTGGTATATGTTGAACTTGGGGAGGAAAAATGGGAGTACTTTTTGATAACATTTGATAAGGTGTTGTTGCTTAGAAACCAAATATATTTGAATACAAAAAAATTATTTCTTTTAGATTAACAATAAAGATCTTTGTTTTAATGTTGCAATACTTATTCTATTTAGTGGAACATAATGGCAAAACGTCATATTAGAAAATGATGGATATGTATATAAAGTACGAAATTTACATTTTATGACCTTTGACCTTAATTTTCTTCATCATATTTTTTGTTAAAAACCCTTTAAAATGATTAAGATCTATTTAAAGATTATATTTTAAAAATCATGTGACATTTACTAATCATCATGCAATGTAATTATGTTTAAATTGTGTCGAATGCAGAAAAGCAAATTATGGTCAAAATTGTACTAAAAGTGTTGTTACTTAGCAACCAAAAATATTTGTTTTTAAATAAAATTGATGAATTTGATTGTGATGTTTTGTAGTATTTTAAAAGGCACATCAGCTCATGCATTTAGAATTTCCTATTTTTGACTCTAATCTTGTAAGAGGGGTTGTAATATATATATTTCAGAGAAAAAAGATTGCAAAATTGTGCACTTATATGACCTTTGACCCCGTAGACCTCCTTGAGGTCATGGGATACCTTAACAAACTTTATAAGAAATTGTTCCCTGTCCAATTCCTAGCAAAATTATATGTCGTATGTTTACCCCAAATCGTGATACACGCAGATTTACATCGATGTAAAAATATTGTCATTTAGTCTTTAAAAACCTCTAAAATCTGCCGGTAGAGAAAGGGTTAAGGAAGTTAGCTACTTATACCTTCTCATTGCAGATAACATGAAATTAATTTTTTTTTCGTAGATATCTTAAGGAACTCTGTGTTTGTATTAGATATCTGACTAATTTACAACTATCCATGTGAATTGGAATGATATTATCCATCTTGATATGCCATAAATTTTCAGATATCACCCTTAAAGGAGTCAGCTACTTATACCTTTTGATTCCAGGTAGCCTAAAATTTCAGGTTTTTCGCAAATATCTTAAGGAACTCTGTGTTTGTATTATATATCTGGCTAATTTACAACTATCCACGTGACGAGGAGTTATATTAGGTATCTTAATATGCCATCGAATTTTAGATATCACCCTTAAAAAAGTCAGCTACTTATACCTTTTGATTGCAGGTAACCCGAAATTTCAAGATTTTCGTAGATATCTTAAGGAACTCTGTGTTTGTATTAGACATCTGAATAATTTACCAATGCACCTATGACAAGGAGTGATATGAGGTATCTTGATATGCCATCAATTTTCATATATCACCTGTTATGACAAGAACACTTAGTAAATTGACCTACGATTTAGCAGTTTAATCATCGTAAATAAAACCGAATTTTGCAATTCACAAAATACTCTATTTTAGTCTTGGGGAGGGGTGCACCCACATCGCTGGTCTGTTGTTCTGTTTGGAAGAAATGCATGAGAACCACAGTAATCAGCCATGTACATCAAAGCCATGTGTCTGGAATAGACCCTCAAAGAGAACCAAAGAACGGAAAACAATAGATCAAATGAACTTCAAAAAAATATAAACAAGACCTCAATCTAAATCGCAACAGAGTTGAAATGAAAACAAATGACCGTATGTCATTTTGTGAAAGTTTATGTAGTAGATTACAAAACAAAAACGCCGTTATTCATCATCTCATTAACAATTCACACGATAACAATATTGAAATTAGTGTAGAAACTTCAGAAATGATTAGTTATGAATCAGACAAATTTATCAATATACAAGCATGTCTTCAACAAGCTGCTACTTCAGATACTAGTCAAATGATGGTTTCAAGTGAAATCTGCGATGAGATTGAAATAAGAACGAGGGGTCAATCTGACAACATGTTGTGGTTTGACGCACGAAAAAGTAGATTAACTGCATCAATGTTCCATGATGTGCTAAAACGAAAAGAAAGCACAAATCCTGATAAATTAGTTGAAAGGGTTATTGGTGAGAATAGGGATAAGGTAAGCACCGCAGCCATTAAATGGGGATTAAAACATGAAAATATTGCAAAGAAGCGATATTAAGCCCATATGCGCCTACATCACAAACAGAAAATATCTGTTAGAGGTAGTGGCTTGCATGTGTTTCAGCCATTTATGGTTATTGGTGCGAGCCCCGATGGTAAAGTGCAGAAACAAACCAATGCATATTTGGTTGAAATCAAATGTCCATTTAAATGGAGAAATAATACTATACTTGAAGCTTGTAAGGCAAAAGATTTTTGCTGCTATCTTGATCCAAACAATAAAATCCAACTGAAACAAAACCACAGGTATTACACCCAAATTCAGGGACAAATGGGTGTATGCCAGTACAAATTGTGTCACCTTGTACTGTATACATTGCAGGATTTAATTGCGGTAGAAATCCCATTCAATAAGGATTTTTGGGATTCACTTTTTAAAAAGTTGAAATCATTCTACATGAAATTTGTTATGCCATGTTTAAAATCAAATTAAATTGCAATGTTGAAAATAAAGAGAACAAGAAAAGGTGTGTATCATTTATGATAATATTTAATTGACTGTTGACAGTGATATTATAATCTTGAAGATCATGGTGAAACCAATATGAGAATCTGATTGAAATACAGATCTCTCAAATATCGCACAATATGGCAAATGTAATGTACTATTTACGGAATAATAATTGGAATGCAAGGAAGCAATGCATAGTGTATGAAACATATTAGTACACTAAGCACTTACAGATATCAAACGAATCCAACCAAATAATAAATAACTACTTGACAAAACTGCTCAATTCAAACAGAATCTCAAATATGCAAATATTTTCTATGCTATGAATTTCTTATTTCATACAGACATTTTTCTTTCACATATAAAACAAGTGTTGAAATAGTTTAATACATGAAGGCATGTTCTAATATGGGTCTTAATAAGAGCACAATATTAAATCTAAACATTCCTATGCAAATGATTGTAACCCTAGTGGTGCACGAATAATAAATATCAGTGCTCCCACTGGACCAGAATTCCCTTTCGCCACTTTTTTCGGGGAGCGGCGCGGCACAAATAATCGCATGCTTTACAATTATTTCCATCATATTATATATTATTTTTTTCATTACACTTATTTTAGTATTTTGAATCAGTTACAGTCGGTTCTCTGGTTAAGAATTGACATTAATGTGGAGATGATAACACGAAAATGAATAAGACTTTAAATGTTAAAAAAATTGACCAAAGCATGATAAACAGCTGTCCGATGTACTTTATTACATAATCACCGACTTTCTTGCAGCCATAAATTACCTGAGGCTGTGACCAGCTCTGTGTGCACTGCGAGATTTCCGGTCGCACGCGTTGACTGAATAAACATATTTTGACTGCATAAACAAACATTATAATGCGTCACTGACAAAGGATTTAAAATACAATTTATTGCAAAAAGGGATTTTCGCCACTTTCAATTTTTTTTTCGCCATTTTTGAAAAAAAAATCGCCATTGGCGAAAATGGCGAAGCCCAGCTCGAGCACGATGCCACACAAATTTGTAATTACATTATATTGATTCACTGATTAACAAGTGGCGGCAAAACATTGGTGAGTGCTGCACATACAAAAAATATTTCATTTGCAATAGGAGCAAGATATAGTGGAATGACGCCTTGTAATAAGTTTTTTATTTGCTCCATTTTTCTTTCCACGTGGATTCTCGCTGAAGCGATGCGTCTGGTATTTTCAACTTCTTCTTTTGTGAACTGGTTTTTTGTTATAAATGGTGGACAGTACAGTTTTGCGCCTTTTTTCTCAAGATCAGCTTTTATGTGAATGAATCCTTTATCCGCCATAACTGCATCTCCAGGTTGTATATGTTCTAGCAAACCACAATGTCTAGTAATATGCACATCAGATGTCGAACCGCCCCACAATTGTGAAACTAAACAAACTGCTCCTGTCATTGAGACCCCAATCAATGATTTGAAGGTATTGCGAGATTTGTAGTTTGAATAAGTCAGGCTCTTGTTTTCCAATGATGACGGTGTCTGGATAATTACCTCTGTGCAATCTAATACAATACGTGTGTCAGAAATTTTTTTGAAACAAGTAGGGATTCTCTGTTGTAAATGTTTAAGTTCTGGTAAAAACACAGTAGAAGAGAGACACTGTTTCATGAAGATTATCCACCTAGAAAATATCCTGTTTGATCCACTGATCTTTAGGTTTTCAGATTTTAAATAAGTCTTGATTTCTTCTTTTTTGTAATTCAAAACATCTTCTAGTGTTGTGTCAGACGATAAATTCATGTTTAAATTATTTCCCGCACTGCAAATATTTACATTTGATCGGAAGTGATGTATACCTGACAACTCTGTTGAGAACGATAACTCTGGTTTATGAAAAGACGGAATAGCGGTCAGATCATCCCCAGCAGAACCGTAATGTAAGATAGACGGGTACATCGTCACAGCGGACCAATACCTACATTCTTTCATGAATTGCAGATTAGCTAGCACAATTATGACTCGACTACAGATAGCTGACCGTGATGGGTATTTTCATTGTGTTTGTAATAATGTGTATACATACATGTATATTTACATTATTAATTACTTAATAAATGTCAATACAATAACCAACCATGTATGATATATTTAAGCATTAATATATTAATATTTGAAATATATATAAACTGCATAACCCTAGATCCACCCCTGTGAATCACCAGATATTAACTCACCTGTATATTCCCCAGGGGCAGTGCTTTTGGTGGTTAGTTGTATGCTTGTTTTTTTTTTTGGGGGGGGGGTAGTAGTTTTATGTCAGATTTGATTTGGTTGATGTGTGGATCTGAGTGTGACTTTTACCGCCACTTTTGGTTAATTTTTCTTTGGTCCCTCGGAGGCGAACACACAGTTTGACATTGAGCTGACCATAGTATTGAGACTGACATCAATTGTATTCCTACATCTGGTAAGTCACACTGTTGTACTAATTTCCAATACACTATACATTCTATTAATATGTATAACTCCATAAATCAGCAGAAATAGTAAATTCGTGAAGCACTTTCTGATGAAAATGAATGAGTAACAACGAGAGAATACCATAACTAGATTAATGTAAATAATGATTACAACATCCATGTTAAGTTTTTACTTAGAATAGTAGCTCATTCATAAATCAGCTTACGTGGACTTTATAAAACGATCATAGAGTTGAATATTTATTCAAATTGAGCAATATAAATATTTTTGAGACAATAGTATTTCAAATATTTTGTTAATTAACACACCATCATTATATAAAGTGTGATTGCAATGCCTAGACTCTGTAATACTTTTAATTAATTCATCATTTTAGTGTTTTATATATATTTTTAAGGCTTATCGCACATGTACTTGTATCAAAATATGTCACCCCAACATGCGTTATATTTCAAATTGCATAAATCAGTGATCAATCTCATAACCCCTATGAGAAATACAAAATTAAAAGTTGAGTAAACACGGACCCTTGGATATACCAGAGCTGGGATCAAGTGCTTAGGAGGAGTAAGCATATACTGTCGACTGTTCGCACCAGCCGTGTATCTTATATCTTTATCAGGTAAACGGAGTAATCCGTAGTCAAAGTAGGTGTGTAAATAACGACCTACAATAGCTATAAAATACTTCAGACAGCACTTGACCCAATGCCAGAAAGTATTGGCAAACTAGATCGTTGTAACGACCATGGAATTTGCAAATTGCTGGCTTTAACAAGACTATTGAAACCACTGTAGCATCCATTTATTTGTCAGTACCCTGTCTCGATTTAAAACCTAACCTTACATAGAACACGCTCTTGCGTATCAAATCAGTTTAGACACATCCTTGAAACACCATTTGCAGGTGATAATGGAATATTGCTACATAAATATGGGAAGTTGACGATGGAGAAGTGAAGTCATCCCGTTTGTCATAAAGTTGTATCGTTCGTTTGCCCTAAACATTTATGTTCAATAAAATATCTAAGTATGAAGCAGAAGTGAACGAATCTGTTGTGTCTTTTATTTCGAGTTCACTGGCATATATCAAATCGATACATGATTGAAAATGATTATTGTTAATAGATAAGACGTCGTCGATATATCTAAATGCCAAGTTGAAGGCCACAGCAAGATATTGTTTCTTCTCATTTAGAAGCTTTTGAACAATTTCTGCCCCATAAAAATATTAAAACAGGTCATCTAACAAAGTAACACAATTATCGCCTATGGGGATTCCAACATATTGTGAAAATACCTGATCGCTAACGACTACAAAACCATTGTCAATGAAGAACTTCAGCATCTCTTTAATATTAACTTCAGTGTACATGTGCGTAAACTTAGTGCGGTGTTGAACAAAGTAGTTGTTTGCATGACTGATCACTAGATATGAACATTTCCTTTTTCCATTTTTGTTGAAGAAGCAACACTGTATGATGTAAAAAGAAAAGTCTAAAACATCTTTAATTCATCGTTAGGAATAGTCGTGAAAAGCTTTGTAATTATATACGTTTTGATGTTTTTAATTCGAGAAAAGTTTTGTGATTTAAATTTACCAAACCTTCTTTAGGATGCAAGGTGAAGATAACGAACAGTGATCAATCTCATAACTCCTATAAGCAATACAAAATACATAGTTGGGCAAACACAGACCCCTGGACACACCAGAGATGTTTCGAATCCACATTTGATTTCCACCATTTTTGGCATATGTTGTGGCACAATATGTTTGAAGGTTATCATTCACAACTATTAATATTTTCATGAGGAGGAAAGTCAGGAGCTTGGTAGAACGTTTACTCGATCCAGCAATGTATCTTTGTAAGGGTTTTTGTGCAGTTTAGGAATCCAGTATAGGTACGATAACTCGTATTCATTTCTCCCATTGACTGGAATATTAGAAGTTTTTAAATCTGAAGCATGATTTTTGAAAAAAAATTCATAATTTGAAAGGACAGTTGGAGTATAAGTACGATTACAAAAAATGTGGAATCAATACAAAGTTCGTTTGAAATACAGTTGTAATAATGAGCCTTACAAACAAAGACAATGTTGGTACAGGCTTTGGTAGCTGGAAACAAAACATATTCCTCATGTAACCTAATTTTTATCACTTATGGTTTAGCTATTTGTTGTCAAAACGTACTTTTAACTTCCGCTCTACAATGTCACCTTGCCTGCCCTTCATTGTAGACTTTACCTGTAAATGATCTGAGGTGTGACATTCGCGCGGGAGTGTTTATATAAATATTAGGGTTGTCTATCAATATTTTGTGCATGACTTTTATCAGATACTACTCGTAGAATTTTGCATTCTTTATAAGATTTATGAGATTCATCATTGTATGTCATCTTCACCATTTCATATTTACAAATTGAAAATTGTTGGGACTGTCACTGTGCTAAATGTTTGAGAGTACTTAAGTCATGCAAACCTTTATGTTCATAAAAATGCAAATTACCAACATTACAAACTCCTCTGATAATCAAACTACATGTATGATTGCGAAAAAGTCCTCCATATCCGGATACAGGAATATAGATAAAATGATATTTTAAGAAGTCCTCATTCTGTTTTGTGAATCTCCTTGTGATGACAAGAAGGACCAGGTTCACTTCAAGGTAAATATTCGTAAGCACTTGCTGCATCTACAAATTAATGGAACATGTTCAGTATACTTACTGCAGATACACTGAGCAGGAAAATAATCATATGAATCATTAAAATTGGACTGACTTTTGCTCAACAAACGTACTTACTTAAAACGGTTGTATAAGCTAAGATTACATCGTTTTTTAACATATATTTTATGATGCGTGGACAGTATTTTCAACGTTGATGTTACAAATTTCATTTATCTTTGTACATGAAAAATTGGAACAATAACCAGTCTCATGATAATGAATTTGAAAATACTTAAATTAAACTAATAATTATGTCTTTCTTTTATTCATTATTTGTTCATTTTCCTTTGAATACATTTGTATCTTACCTTTTATATCGAAATTAGAAGGATGTTTTCCAGAGCGGGATTTGTCATTGATATATCTCTTGAGGAACGTGTAAATGACAGTGTATTGTTCCTATAAAATACGATAAAACAGAGATTATTCATGAATTAATGGGTAAAGTGGAACTGACTACAGATTTCAGTGACTTCGCAAAGTAATGTTGGGAAAAGAATGCGTGTTCTAATATGTTGTGCATGTACATTACAATGTCGATCCCTTAAATACATACATTATGAGTGCCCAAAAGTACATTGTACTCATTTTGAAATCAATCACTAACAATTATTTTCAATTGAGGCACATTATGTGAACAATTGAATAACGAACAGTGACCAACCTCCCAAACCCCATACACAATACAACACGGACTTCTGGACGCATCAAAATGACCAGGTGTCCATAGAGTAAGCATTTCCTCTGCATCGATAATGCACGGCGTAAGCCCTATATCTTGATCAGGTACACGGGAAAACCCGCAATCAAAAATTGCATGCAAAAACGACCAAACAATTGGTATCACTTACGTCAGAAAGCATCGGATCCAATGACAACTTGTATTTACTAATACGGTCATTGCAACGACCATGAAATCTGTTATCAGATTAGAGAGGCACGATTCGATTTGGGATAACATATTTGATGTATAAAATTGTCCCATTACAGATGTACATGTAGTTTGGCGACCTTAAATAAAAATACTCTCCCTCTACATCAATCACAAATGCATATAGCATTTCGTGTGTAAAATGCAGACATTACTAGATCTAATATACCATGTCTGCCTTGGGCGTTGTATGGTTTTATCACGTGACCATTGGTACTTTACTACACAGTGGACGGTTAAATCCATGCATTATCTCATATATAATCATAATATGACGAAGATATATATTTGAAATTAGAAAGAGAAGAAAAATAAAACAAAAGTTGCCAGAAGACAACCGCCCAGAGTGAAGTGTGATCAAGTGTAACATATTCCTTTTGTTAAAAGGTTAGATTTTCTTAAGTAGTTCAAATTCCAAGGCCAGATGTCTTTGTACCTAATGTTTGGCAACATTGCAAATATAAATCTTATTTTCCTTGGTTCAAAACATACAGCCAAGGTACAGGTTTTGAAAAGCCGGTCAGTATAAGATCAAGTATCTAGGTCAAAAGTCTTGGAACCAAATCAAAAGACCTGATTATCAAAAATATGTCTGAGAAATATCAAAGCCATATCCTGAAGTGAAGGACACATTTACTGATCACTTTCAGTTATTGATAAATATACCTCCGTGGTTAGGGCTTCCATTCTTTCGCTCATGATAGTGAATGTGGACCCGTAAACGTCAATCCTATTGACACCAGACTCAATTAACTTAACAAGGTAATCCACCAGAACAAACACCCCACTGTAGTCTATACCGACGCTGAAATATATCCATTTGTATTCTCATTATTCCGTACATGTATACAAATTTTCATATGAAACAGGGTATCAAAGTTTGATTTATTGCTAACGATTTGTCATTGGTTTTGAAATATGTCGCTTACTAACCATCCACCGTGTACAACATACGGCCCGTTGCTTTGCATGTTAGTGTTGTTCGCTGCTACGAGATTTATGCTATGAAGGAGTTGATCTGATATGTTCACCATTCCCAGACCGTATGCATGGATATGATTTACATTCTTTAGCTGCTTTTCCTGGAGAATTGAAATTGGTTTGTAATTTTTTCATTGGAATGACATATCGTACAATCTTTTCGGTTCTTATCTGAGATAACAAATTACCTTAGATAACTTGATTTTACGTAATGTCACTTTCTCCAGTACGTTGAACGTTGCAACGAGTTCCACATCAATCCCACCAACAGTGCGGACTGCTCCATCGGATGCAGGAAAATACCATTCCTCCTGGGGATTTGTAGATATTAACCATTATAGAATATCCAAATTATATGCAATTTTCATAACATCAATAAGTTTTGTTTCATGTCATAATAGCATTTGATTATATCTAATCTATGTGTTCTTGGAGAAAGAACAAATGTACGTTTATAACAACTTGTTTGAATGTAGGTTTGAGCGAAAGATACATATTTTGCCTTTTTTATCATTTTGATTTGGTCATACATAAAATGGGTGTGTCTCTGTTTACAAAATAATTTCACAAAGTATTCCTATCGTTCGAGTTCCGAATCTTACATTCTTTTTACCTATGAACGTACTCCAATGTTTTTAATGGAGGAAATTAATAGTTACATATTCCGACGCAAGGAAATAATGTGAAGAAAATTAATAGAATATTTATCAAATTGCAATCTTTTGTCATATCAAGATAACGTAAGTGATATTTTAGTTCCTTTAGAACCACGTAATTACAAGAACAGCTCCACACGCAATTCACATTACCTTATGTTTTTCATCATCAATTGTAAGTGCTACTATCAAGGGACAGTTCTGTTCCCAAACCATGCGCCAAAAATGTCCAACTGTTTTCGGAAGAGGGTACTGTGTCATTATATAGCTTTGATTCTTTAAAACAATAAAAATATCATATTAGAAAAAATCAATTGAAAAATTGATCAAAATCGAATCATTTCTCCAAAGAAGAAGCAATAAAATACAGGACAATGACCGAAAATGGCTGATAAACTAAAGTAGGAAGCACATCGAAAAATCTAACTTCATTATATATTTTTGTGGAAAAAAAAACTTATTAGTGTAAAATATAAAATCTATACGGTACCAATTTTGATGCACCAGATGCACATTTCGACAAATAATGTCTCTTCAGTGATGCTCAACCGAAATGTTTGAAATCCGAAATAACTATGAAGCTTTAGAGCTAAATATAGCCAAAAGCAGCATGCCAAAAAAGTGGAGCCAAATTCGTCCAAGGATAAGAGCTATGCATGAAGGATTGAAGACATTTCTAAATCTGTTACAAAGACTAAAACAAACTTTTAACCTGGTGGTTAAGGCGTCTGCTTCACAAACAGGATGCTCGATTGTAATTATTGATACCAATGCGAAAACAATATAAAAAATTTGTTATAACATTTGTTTGTATGTATATTGTCTTATGTCCCATTTGAGATTTTTGCACGCATAACGATGAAGTTTAAGTGAAGTACAGCCCTGCTACAAATTTTGACCTGAGCAGAACTCTTACACCACTCTGATTCCACGCACAAGTACTCTGAAGTTGAAATAAAAAATATGCTAGAGTTCCTCATTGACAAAATCGTCGTGGTCTTTGGTGATCAGGTCTTCCAACAGTCTGTTGGAATTCCCACGGACACGAATTGTGCTCCTTTGTTAGCTGACCTGTTTTTATATTCATATGAAGCAGAATTTATTCAAAAACTTCTACGTGAGAAGAAAAAATCTCTCGCTGTGACCTTCAATTCGACTTTTAGATATAACGATGACGTTTTGTCTATTATCAATGATAGCTTTCATTCATATGTCGATTTGATATATCCATGTGAGCTGGAAATAAAGGACACCACAGAGTCGTCCACTTCTGCTTCATACTTAGATATTTTATTGAAAGTAGACATTAACGGCAAACTAACAACTCAACTGTATGACAAACGGGATGATTTCAGCTTCTCCATCGTCAACTTCCCACATTTATGTAGCAATATTCCATTATCACCTGCATATGGTGTTTATATATCTCAACTGATTCGATACGCAAGAGCTTGTTCTGGGTATAGTCATTTTTTAAATCGAGGTAAGCTACTGACAAACAAGTTGATGGTACAGGGATTTCAACAGTCTCGATTGAAGTCAGCATTTCGCAAATTCTATGGTCGTTATAACGATCTAGTTCGTCAATACAACCTCGCATTGGGTCAAATGCTGTCTGACGTGTTTCATACCGATTGTTAAGCCGTTCTTGGCACACTGATTTTGACTGCGGATAACTCCGTTTACCTGATCAGGATATGGGGCTCACGGCGGGTGTGACCGGTCAACAGGGGATGCTTACTCCTCCTAGGCACCTGATCCCACCTCTGGTGTGTCCAGGGGTCCGTGTTTGCCCAACTATCTATTTTGTATTGCTTGTAGGAGTTATGAGATTGATCACTGTTCGTTATCTTCACCTTGCACAGTGGTAGCAGTACACCTTGATGTTTACCTTGGTAACGCCTATCGTGACACAGAAACGGTATTTCAAGAGAGAACAGCCATTTGTTATCATTAACGCCTTCGATTGGACACAGCACCAGAATTGATAATCATATTCGGGCATCCCTGTCAGTCATGTGTGATGATTCCTTGAATACATGTATCAGTATCTAGCTATAATCAATGGGATTGCTCATTGATAACTCTGATAAAATAAATATCTATCAATGAGGATAACGAGCAATGATCGATCTCATGACTCAAATACAGAATACAAAATTAAGTGAAGGGCAAAAACGAAACACTGGACATACTGAAAGTAGGATCAGGTTCCTAATTTAATTGATTAATTGTTTATTATTTTATACATCCCGATTTAGAATTTTCACTCATGGAGACCATTACCTGTGATGGACTGCCATATTTAGGCCTATCCGCAGACTTTGTGGTCTTTGAACAGGGAATACATTTTATCGGGTCACACAAAAAATTGTGATGGTTTATTTCAATTTAGAATCTAGAAATATATGTGGAACATGGAAAATGCTATTATACCAGTATTAAGAAAAAACAATCCACAGACAGGAGTATTCAATTTTCCTTTAGTTTGTTTCATTGCCATCGATTTAAATGATACAACGAAACATTCTTATCAAGTTGGTATGACATAAAAGGAGAATTGAATCATTTTTACACTTTGTTTCCTTATCTGTTAATCTATTTTGAATACTCCACATATCTGAATTTAACCTATGGGTGTGGGTAAATGAATTTTCATTCAACAATTACTGCAAAAGTATAATGAAATACTAAAAAAGCACTAGAAATCATTTACATTTGTTTAATTCATAAATGAGTATGATTATAAACCGTGTGGTCCAGTGATTACTTATAAGGTTTTTAATGTAAAAACGCAATATCAATGTAAACCTTCTTAATGAATATATGTTTGGAACTATAGCAAAGTGAAAAGTGAAGATAACGAACTGTGATCAATCTCATAACTCCTATAAGCAATACAAAATAGAGAGTTTGGCAAACACGGACCTCTGAAAATACCAGAGGTGGGATCAAGTGCCTAGGAGGAGTAAGCATCCCCTGTCGATCGGTCACACCCGCCGTGAGCCCTATATCTCGATCAGGTAAACGGAATTATTCGTAGTCAAAATCAGTGTGCCAAGAATGGCCTAACAATCAATATGAAATACGTCAAACAACATTTCACCCAACAATACTAGGTTGTATTAACAAACTACATCGTTATAACGACCATATAATTTGCAAAATGCTGACTTTAAACGAGACTGTTGGAACCCCTGCACCATCAACTTGTTTGTCAATAACCTTCTTCGATTCAAAAACTGGTCATAAGCAGAACAAGCCCTTGCGTATCGAATCAGTTGAGAGATATAAACACCATATGCAGGTGGTAATGGAATATTGTTACATAAAAATGGGAAGTTGACGATGGAGAATCTGGAAGCATCCCGTTTGTCATAAAGTTGAGTTGTTAGTTTGCCGTTAATATCTACTTTCAATAAAATATCTATGTATGAAACAGAAGTGGACGACTCTGTGGTGTCTTTTCTTTCGAGTTCACAGGGATATATCGAATCGACATATGAATCAAAATTATTGTTAATAGATAACATAAACGTCGTCGATTTCTCTAAATGTCGAACTGAAGGCCACATGAATAATTGTTTTCTTCTTAGGTAGTTTTTTAAAATAAATTCTGCTTCCTAGGAATATAAAACCAGGTCAACTAACAAAGGAGCACAATTCATGCCCATGGGAATTTCAACAGACTGTTGGAAGACCTGATTACCAATTACCACGAAGATGTTGTCAATGAGGAACTCCAGCATATTTTTTTTAAATTTCAACTTCAGAGTACTAGTGTGTGGAATCAGAGTGGAATTCAACGATGTAATTTTTTGGATGAATGATCACTAGATGGAAATATTTGCGTTTTCCTTTTTGGTTGAAGAAGTAACTGTGTATGATAGCAAAGGTAAAGTGTTAAAAGGTCATACATTTTGATGTTGATTTAAGATTTCAAGTTTACTAAACGTTTTTTTAGATTTTTTAGAATCCACTTTTGAGTAACATCGCTTCTGACATATGTAGTTGCCGGGTACGTTTGAAGTTTCTCCTTCGCAGCTGTTAATATTTTTCTGAGGAGCAAATATAGGGGCTTTGTAGAACATTTACTGGATCCAGCAATGTATCTTTGTAAGGGTATTATGAAGTTTAGGTATCCAGTATAGGTACGGTAACTCATTTTCATCCGATCTATTGATTGGGTATTAAATGTGTATAAACTGAAGCATGGTTTTGAAGAATTTCATCATTTGAAAGGGCAGTTGGAGTATAAGTACAATTACCAAAAGTGAAATTAATGCCATGTTCGTTTAAAATACAGTTGTAATAGTGAGCCTTACAAACAAAGACAATGTTGTAATAAGCTTTGTCAGCTGGAACCAAAACATATTCCTCATGTAACCTATTTAATTCTTTTATCACTACTGGTTTACTATATAATCCTCGACTAATTCATAATAGAGATGAAGTTCAGTCGCCAATTGAAAGAGCGAGATTCTTTGTATTTAGGACCTTTTAGAATTAGTTATTTGAGTTTCTAATTCTCACCTATATCAACATCACTAGTAATGACTTGTCCAGCTTGACTATAGTTGAAAGAATATGAATAACAAGAATACGTAAGTGGATTAAGTATAAGATGGTCTACATCTAGGCACTGCAAAGTTTCGTTATAATTAAAAAGTTTGGATGCAATAGTGGAAGTATATTTGTAGGAAAAACAGAGTGTAGACTTGAACTTGAAATAAGTTGGAGCACATGACTGACCTCTTATATGACGATATAAACGTTCCAATACAATGGCGTGGCTAATTTATTTAGTTTAACTACCCATTTAACGTCTACAATAATTAAAAAAAATTGTTTTCTATACACCTTACCCTTTTCTCTGAACTAAACCAAAGGGAAAATTGAACCATGTCTGGTTAAAACTTAATCTTGTCTTCGTTTCTGGTTTTTCTGAACAGAATCGATATCATAACTTTTATTTCTCACGAAATTGATTTTATAAGAGTAGCTACAGAAGGGTTTCCTATCATATACCTGGACAAACAACAATGCAATGCCCCTTCTATTTCATGAAACCCGTTCCAGGTCTTCCAGATCCAATCCTGGTATATCGGTGAACGATATCTGATGTATTGACGTCCTTATTGATTTTGTGTGTGGAATCATCAATGAAGAACAAATACAATCAACCAAAAAAACAAAAACAAAAACCAAACACACAAAACACAAACAAAAAAGGAGTTCAATACAAGAACAAGTTTTTTACCTT
Organism: Ostrea edulis; assembly: GCF_947568905.1. Taxonomy (NCBI): domain Eukaryota; kingdom Metazoa; phylum Mollusca; class Bivalvia; order Ostreida; family Ostreidae; genus Ostrea; species Ostrea edulis. The sequence goes on along the minus strand of NC_079166.1, from coordinate 39,971,421 downwards.
GTGTGAATCCTCCGATTATAGAAGCTTGGGAAAGGAAAACGAAATGGATGTAAATTTATAATGGTATGTGGTTCACTTTTGAAATATAGATCTATTGCAAAACCTAACAGTGACGAACAGGACACATCACGTTAGCATTTTAACTTAAATGAATTTTCCAAAAATTGTCATTAAAGCAATATGGGCAACATAATTAAGACAATAACTTGCTTTTTTCCTGTATACTCTGATATGCATTTTTCCCCAATGAAATACACAATAAGCTGAGGCCTAATAAATTAATGTAAACTGTAAATTACGACCCGTCCTAAAGATTGTTGATTGACTTTTCAGTGCAAGTGTCTTCAATGACAATTTTTTGTTAGTCAATTGTTGTCCATTTTGTAAAAGGAATACGCATCATTTTAATATGTTAGTTTGTTTAACCCTTCGGGAGACAGAGAAACGATGCTTGAAAATATTCTACAAATACTTCATGTGGAAGAGTGTTTTTTGGTTTTTTTTTTGAATTTCAATGATACGAAATATTTTTTTCTTTAATTAGTTGTGTGCAACGTATAATCTTTAAAAAACTATATTATACAAAATGGAAGCAGTTATGCTAACTTTTGCAAATGCATTACATAAAAACAGACAGATTTTTGTCATAGACTGTCGTGACATGTAGCTTGTAATTGTGAATTTCGCATCTCTACATCATGTCGATATTTCTTTCATGTTCCTTTGAAATACGTCTATAATTTGATTATGATATACTCCATTAATCTCTTTAAAAACCCACCAGTGACGAACAAATCACATGCAATCTTACATTTTGATACTTATAACACAACAATAATTAGTTGCAAGGTTTATTCTTCGTTAGAAAAAAAAATTGTATGTTTTTTTTTTATCTCAATATCAAACTCACTCTAATTTTAAATAATCATAGAATGATATAAAACTTCTCTTTAGTAAAGCCAGGTGTTATGTATTTTGAACAAATTCAGAGCATAATATAGGGTTATTGAACTTATATTGGTGAATATTGGCACTCGTTGGCTGTCAAAATGCACTCGCAAGCTCGTGCATTTTGACAGCCAACGAGTGCCAATATTCACCTATATAAGTTCAATAACCCTTTTATTATATAGCTAAAGTATTTAGTTGTTAAATCATATCCTTTTTCACGCAAACTACTCCAAAATAGACGAGAATTCATCAGTATTGGCAGTGTGCAATAACAGCATGCATTTCTTAACTGTTCAATATTTAACCCGTCATTAATGCATGAAGCAAACTGATTTTGTAAATGGGGACATCATAATTTATGTACAGTAAAACATTTTGCTTAAGTAAATATCAGATACCGGCTCTGTCAGATTCGGAGGACCGTCGTCTGCCATTTCGGCTTGTTTATGTCGTTACGGTAACGTCAATATTGAACGCTCATACTCGGAATGTTTCGGGCGCATACAATTTACGCAATGCAAAGTTAGCGTTCAATAAATTCTCAGGATATTGAACGCTAACATTCTCTAGATTTTACGCAGATCTTATATTAGACTATTTATTAGCTATATAATAAATGAAATATATTGTGTCGTACCATAGATGAATATCTCTCGATTTGATTCATATATCATACGGCATTCATAACCATGAACTTCTGTACGTAATTGAAAATAAAACAGCCTCTCATCTAAAGCAATCATTCTTTCAACATCGTATTTTCTTTAAAGATATATTGTCAACTGTTGGAAAATTGAACTGTGTTTTATGTGAAAATATAAACTATGTACAAGGCTATAACCATCACCATGCATTTAGTTGTTTTTATTTTTACATGTGTGTGGTTCTTGAGAAGATTATTGAAAATTGGTAAATTCTGGGCAGTTCTTGCCCCACCCCTAGGTCCCCAGGGATGCTGGAGTCCTGAAATTTACAATTTATGTCCCCCTTATCCCAATGATGATTCATACCAAATTTGAAAAGAATTGAACTGGTAGTTATTAAGAAGAAGTTGAAAATGTTAAATTGTTAACACACAACGCACGATAACCAATTGCAATAGGTCACCTTAGTTTACCCAGGTGACATAACAAAATATTTAAGTAGTCCCTCTACATCATTCATCAACATAAACTTCTTCTGTAATTGACAATTAAACAACAATCAATCTTTCAACATGGAAGTTTTAGTTCTAACATCAACTGTTACAAAATCTACTCTAGGCTTGTTTCAAGTACAACACAAGTTTGTAACTGATTAAAGTCACGTACCAAAACATAGCTTGCATTGATATAGTCTGAGCCATCCCTCTTCTCTTGGAGCTGTACGCGATTAAAATCATCTGAAATATTAGTTCAGTTTCTCTTAAAAATCTCAATCAGCGTTGTAAAACAACACAATTTTCTTTTGAGACACATAAATGAACATCAATATTATTATAGAACTTACAGGGTACTACACTCCCTCTGTTTCTGTTTGTATTCATCTTCGAATTTGCTTTTGTTGTAGCTGCTGTTTCCTTTGACTGAAGTAGTTCCTTCACAATGACATGTACACGAGTGTTGTATATTATTTCATATCATACACGATTATATTTGATTTAATTCAATAGTCATTATTAACATGTAAGTGGAATATATTCTGTAGTTAAAACAGTTTGTTCTACAAAACGCTACTCACGGAAAATTCGTTACAAATTTTTAGCCTGCTATCTTTCATCAGATCAAGAACATGGTCCACAAATGATTGTGAAGTTATCGGTCTATAACAAACATAGAACATTACAAGATAAGTGTATCCAAGTAAGTTTAGTAAATGATTCAATACCATGGAAACCTACCGGTAAGTAATTATCATACTTACTTTTCTCTTTGTATCCGAGTACGTTGATCCAAGGCTGAATATGTCTGGTCACTAAAAACATGGATTTGATAATGATATTAGTGATTGAAGTGGCTATGTACAGTGCATCTGCACGAATTTGTAACAATCGCACATTCTCGGATCTTTCCGGGAAGGGGGAAACCAATTTCGAATGTACTGTGATAACCTTCATTTTTATTTCAAATCAACATTCGCCCATAAAACAAATATTCATTTTTTTTCAATACATGTTTGCTATAATTGATCAGATCTCCCCACAAAAAGTCTAAGATATGTTATTAATCACTTATCAATGATTTATGCAATGATTGGAAATGTTTATTTATATAAATTTGTATGTCCGGTGAACGCAATACATTCGAGGCGCCTTCCCCAATATTGCTGGAAAGAAACGTAATTGAATGAAATAACTCATTATTTTCTAAATGTACATTAAATTGATATAATTGATGGTTCTTCACAGCATGGACATTGGAGAAAAGATTTGAAATAAAATGCTTTCTTTCATCATATCATTAAGACTATGGGGTCTTGAAACACGTCTGCAACTTTGGTAAATGTATATTACATGTCTTCCTCTCCTTGACGTTTCCTCCGTATCACTTGAGAAGTAAACATTTGAAAATACACACATACAAAGAATGGAGATACTTGAATTAGGAACCTTACTCGTGTTAATGGGTTTGGTTGGAACATTAATAAACGTATACATGAAAAGTGAAGATCACGAACAGTGGTCAATCTCATAACTCCTATAAGCAATACAAAATAGATAGTTGGGCAAACACGGACCCCTGGACACACCAGAAGTGGGATCAGGTGCCTAGGAAGAGTAAACATCCCCTGTCGATCGGTCACACCCGTCGTGAGCCCTATATCCTGATCAGGTAAACGGAGTTATCCGTAGTCAAAATCAGTGTGCCAAGAACGGTCTAACAATCGGTATAAAACACGTCAGATGCATTTTACCCAATGATAGGTGGTATTGGCAAACTACATCGTTATAACAACAATATAATTTGCGAAAGGCTGAATTTAATCGAGACTGTTGAAACTTCTGTACCATCGACTTGTTTGTCAGTAGCTTGCCTTAATTGAAAAACTGACCATACGCATAACAAGCTCATGCGTATCGAATCAGTACATGTATTCAAACATTTTCCCAGGAAAACCTGTGCGTAGACGCTCTGATTAAGAGATTGAACATCATTGATTCTTACCTGCTGCCTCGGTCGTATAGTGTCAAATCTGCATATGTTTTGGAATCTTGTTTTGATTCACTGTAATCAATATACATGGATTTTACATTCGGTCAAATATTCACAATCCATAATTTAACGACAGTTGCCACGATGTTTTGTCTAAAGTTATAATATGAAAACTAAATTTAGGTTTATAGACGTAAAACAAATATGATTCTATGAGGTTAGCATTTGGCTGATCTTGTGAATCGAATTTTTGCCTTGGTTTGGAGACCCATTGATTATGGATTGAGAAAGAACAAGTTTCAAGCGGTCAGCATTTGGATGCTCATGCTGAATATATTCTAGTCATGATGAAAATATTAACAGAATTTTATGGACTGGGATATGACACACATGGGGTCAGCATTCGGATGTACATTGTACTCCAATTTAGTTATGATCTGGCAAAAATGTATTAGCGACAAAAGTGTACGAAAGCTCAGATGGCTTATTCAACATTCAAGATTCAAAATGCGAAATTCGAATTTCAAGATTTGGAATTCGACTGTCGAAATTGAATATCCGAATTAACCAATCAAAAAATTTGGTCACAATATATGATATAAAAGCAACAATTCATTCTTAATCAAACTCATCAATGTAAATGATCGCTATCTTTATTGTACGATTAGGGTTTTGAGGTTACCGAACATGAATTTGAAATGTGACAGAAAAGTTTCTATTATTTAAAACTACGCATTTACGTGTTCACAGTAGACGATAGGGATACGGTGCACCTCTGTGTTTTGTAAAACTTCAGCTACGTTTTCTAGCTATAATCACACAATTATCGGTATAGCAATCTCTCATTGAACAAACAATAACACAAACATTTATTTGTTAGGATTTTCTGCACCTCCTTTGTTTTCAGTAAAATTGACATTCTAAATTATCGCATATGTGGTTTGTAACAGACCTGTGGCTGGGAAACGTTAAATATTGCGTAATACTTTTATATATTGCATTTCTAGTCAAGATGAGGATGTCTCCCAGCCAATTTGTTTCTGTATTTATCTTACATCTTTTAATATAGATCAATGATAAACTTTTACATATTAACACATTTTCTGTTATGATTTAATGGAAACAAAACATCTCTAGATCTGCAATGTGACTTTGGACTAATAACAAAGTTTTTACATAAATCGTGTCACGTGTATTATAGGCAGTCAGGTCCATAGACAAACGGGGGTTCCAGCAAACCTAACTATATCCTCTATTTGAACACGGTCAAATAATGACAAATATACCTAATAATACACCTTAAATTAAGATGGAACTGGAGGGTATATGAAGAAATCAACTGCTGACACCACCGTACACTACATATTTTTGTTGGAATGATTATATTCTAAAACATATATTTTACATGAAGGTAAAGATAACGAACAGTGATCAATCTCATAACTCCTATAAGCAATACAAAATAGATAGTTGGGCAAACACGGACCCCTGAACACACCAGAGGTGAGATCAGATGCCTAAGAGGAGTAAGCATCCCCTGTTGATCGGTCACACCCGCCGTGAGCCCTATATCCTGATCAGGTAAACGGAGTTATCCGTAGTCAAACTCAGTGTGCCAAGAACGGCCTAACAATCGGTATGAAACACGTCAGACAGCATTTGACCCAAAGATAGGTTGTATTGACGAACTAGTTCGTTATAACGACCATAGTATTTGCGAAATCCTGACTTCAATCGAGACTGTTGAAAATCTTGTATCATCAACTTGTTTGTCAGTAGCTTGCTTCAATTCAAAAACTGGTCATAAGCAGAACAAGCCCTTGTGTATAGAATCAGTTGAGAGATATAAACACCATATGCAGGTGAAAATGGAATATTGCTACATAAATATGGGAAGTTGACGATGGAGAAGCTTAAATCATCCCGTTTATCATACAGTTGTTGGCAGTTTGCCGTTAATGTCACATTTCAATACAATATCTAAGTATGTAAGCGTTAACTTTGAAGGAAAAATCATTATGTAAATGCCGGTAATCATTATTGTGTATTTAAATAGACCCGTAGTCGGCAATTTCAAAAGGGGGTCTGAAAAGCAACTGGGAATGAACCACCCGCTTGAAGGTTTGACCAAATATTTCCCCACCCGTTAAGTGTTTTTATGGGCGTTTGAGTCAAGGATATTGCATTATAAACCTATATGTAAGCAATGGGGGAAATTCGAATCATAGATAAGTATTCCTCTCCAATCTATGTTGAAATATTATGAATCAGTGGGATAAGGTATCTTTAAACGTGGATGAATTAGCATTCCGTGGTGATGACACATGTAGATAAGCTTCATGAAACATAAATAATGTAAAAGATACAACATTGATCAGAGAGAAATATTATCCATGGTTCGAATTCCCTCCATTGTTCACATATAGATATCCTTAACCTATGGCATCCGTTAAAGTCCCTATGCTCCTTATATATCTGATACCTTATATACTTCATAATGAAAATAAAGAAATAAAATGAAATGAAAACAAAATTTAAGGAAATATTAATTAAAAACAAAAAATCCTCTTACACGGAGACATTATAAACGTGTCGCCGGTGAACTTCCAGTGGCTGGATTATAAAAAGTGATGATACTGATACCTAACCTACTGAGTAATTAAAAACCTTGACTGAAAGAATATCAAACTAGAATCAATTGTTAGAGGATACCAACGGTTAATTAATAGGCTCCATTTACTATTTCAATTTAAGGTACATTATGAGGTATGTTCGTCATTACTTGACCTGATTCACATAAATTGTAGATTTAATATTCTGCACCCTTAACACGTTTTCTGTCCCCTCTCCCGCTCTCTACGGGCCTGTCTGCATGCTAAGCATACAGTATGAAAGGTGAAGATAACGAACAGTGATCAATCTCATAACTCCTAAAAACAATACAAAACAGGGAGTAAGGTAAACACAGACCCCTGGGTACACCTGAAGTATATCATAACATAATAAAATAAAAAAGAGAGGTTTCGAAGTATGGTAAATATATTAGAAGAATAAACCTAGCAATTGCTGCCGATGATCCTTTGTTTAGTAGAAAACATAGCTTAATTTCAAAAAACAGACATGGCTCACCGAATCCCTAACGTCTACTATATGTTTGCACGTATGTATATTGTAAATGCGTAGTTTTATATATGAAATACTAAGAAGCACTGTACATATATATTAGACTTGCTTTCTGTCTTATTTCAAGTGTATATGCATGCGACTTTAAACCTTAACAGATAAATACCGTAACCTACATTTCCATTAGATAATTTGGATTTGAATTTCGAAATTAGAATTCTAAATCTCAAATTTCCCCTTTGGGCTTTCGTAAAAATGACAAGTTTGAGGTGGTCATATGGCTGTTCATGTAAAATCCATAAAGTAATGATTCATGGTCTATAAAATGTCATATATTTCTGTCTCCACGAATGGTAATCTAGTTTTAGCTCACTTAGTATATACCCCTTAGTCTTGTTGGTGGATTCCAAAATGAATAAAGGTCAGTATATGGTTGCTTGTATGTAAATGATAATTGCATTTGTTCAATTTAAATTAGGTAATTAATGCCTATTTCGTACTTTTATTTTAGCTGCAGATACATCCCCTTTAGTGTAGCTTTTCAATTGATATGTATTACTACGTAGGTAATGTCTTTTCCTTTGGTGGCTCTGCATGAGTCATACAAGCATGCTTTTTTGGCCTTTTTCCTAACGTCATCTTCTTGTTGGACAAACAGTTAACCATTATATAGCAATAGGTGGGATAAGCATTGATTTGCAGCATACTGTTTTGAATGTCAAATCTTCATCATATGACCCTATGCCAGCTAATAATTTTGATCAACATTTGGTATATGTTAATTCTGCTTTAAATTTGACATTGATTTGATCAATAAATGACATACTCTCACATCGCTTGGGGCTTCGAGTTTTTCTTTCGGTCTTGTAGCAACAAGATCAAGCTTCGGAAAAATCTTTGTTTTAAATTCAAATATTCATCATATGACCACCTATAAATTTTCATCAACATTTGGGATATGTAAAATATGGTATGTGCTACTGTTTTTGTTTTGTTATTGTTTGGTCAATAAATGATACAATCTCAAATCACGTGATTTTACGGTTTTCTTTCAATACAGTAGCAACAAGAAACTTCTGAAAACTATTTACATTATGCTTATTATGGATTTAAATAATGAAAAGGCTGTGGATATAAACATGATTTACCATGAGCAATGCAATTTATAGTTATTCAAATACATTTGGAAAATGGGTCTTAACGACACTTGAAACAAACACTCTGCTAAAAAATTATGAAAACTAGAATTATCGTTTTGTAGTAACATGAATGCAATTTTTTCCCATGGTTTCTAAATTAAATCCAATTCAGTGGGGAAATTTTGTATAGGGTTATATAGGTAGCGGTAATATATTTTAACCTTCGAACATCCTACAAAATTTATAAGTTCCTTAGTTTTAGGAATTTGTACTTATTAAAACCAAACTATGCTAAATTATATATCAAACCAAGCATCCATTTTATCTTGTTTGTATCAAGTGTCCTCAACTTCTGAACTTATTCGTAAGTAATACGTTACAATGTACCTCCGTTTTCTCCTCCATATAAAGATGGCAATCACAAGAGCTGTGATTACGATTATCACTCCAGCAATACTACCTACGATGACTCCCACGGGCGACGTTGACTGTGGATCCTGTTTCACTAAATGAAGAGAAAAATTCTATATTACTTCTTGTATGTTTCAGGGTCTTCATGCGTAGTATTAAAAATTGATTATTAAAGCAATGGATACGGAATATCGGAACCATTATTTCGTCTCCGATTCCGTCGTGATCTTAATATTTAGCACGCCCAACGAGATCACGTTTTCTGCTTTAACTTAGGCAACTTTCTATAGACAAGTACTTAGATATCAAAAATTAGTATAAGATATAGTGAGTTCTGGCATAGTTAAGCGTCGATTTTGAAAGTTGAGGGGTGTGGTGCAAACGGAAAAAAAGGTGCCATTGCATATTTAGAAAAAATCTTAGCAAGAAAAGCAATTCTGCCCAAATCCCAAAATCGTAAGCTTAAAAGTGTGTGTGTGTGTGTGTGTGTGTGTGGGGGGGGGGGGGGGGGGGGTATTCTTCAGTACATGTACGAGTTCAATATTTGCATTACTACTACTTCTCCTCGCCATTTTAACAAGTGACCAGCTAATTAATCGACCTTTGCATGTACTAAATAACACACATTGTATAATTATGATAATAACGCGATCAGTACGTTACATGTCAAACAAACGGGGGGGGGGGGGGTAGAAGTGAGGGGGAGGGGGCTACATGTTGAACACTGTATGTACGTATCGGGAGATCGATGCATAAATTGAGATTATTTATATCTTTTCATAGCGGTCGGTTGTTTTATTCTTTCGAGAAAATAAATCTCATTAAGTAAATATCCACATACGTACATAGAGGAAATAAACTTTTTTCATCTTTGCTTCCAAACATCAGAAAGTTAATCCAATAACTCATGTTTTTGGTACTAGGGCAATCACTTACAAAATTCTGCAAAATAACCTTCAAACCCGGTAGATATTTTTGTACCAGAAATGAGTCGTCTTTAGCCGTCACTATTTTGTACACAAGAGTTGTCCAAGTAATGCTTAATTTTCGTAACTTCTTTTTCAAAGAGTTCCAAAATTTTCTAGTTCCGATATCCCGTATTGCCTTGACCTGATTTACATGTAATTAGGTGATCGAGTAATTAGGGAACGTTATAATGTATGATTAATGTTTGTTGTGTTGAAGATTTTAAGCTAAATTTCATTTTTTGTTGTTGCTGTATTAATTTTCAACTTTCAATGAACATCAATGAACTTAAATCCATTTGAATTTTTTAAAAACTTTCTAAGAGGTTACTCATCATTACAATCTGTTCTCATATTATCCAACCAGTTTATACGTTGACTCATTTTAATCAAGTCAATTAATAATTAAATTTTGAACGCGCTTTGAATCCATCTATCTTGAATTTGATATAATAGATGTCGCTGATTTCAAACCAAAGTATGTAAATTGTAAAAGTTATACTATATTAAAAAAAAAGGTATTTCTACTTCGAAATTCATTTTTTTAAAGTAACGTGACTGCGCATGTTTTCCAAACATAGTACATGTACTACACAAGATCTTAAATAAAATAATTACGTATTTTCTGCGTAAATAACAAACCTTTCTGTGTTGCAATGTGCAATAAAATATCAAGACAAAGGGTGGGTTATTTCCTAACATTTTGTCAATATTCTTTTTCTTACCTTTATGTATTTTTACTTTTATGTATTTTCCTTTGTTGTAAAAGTACACATAACATTTGTTCACATATTAGGTGACAGACGAAGTGAACACATCGATTGCACTTTGTGAACCCCTGAAGTTACATCTTAATCCTACTTTCATTAGTTGTAAACAAAAGCCTCAAAACTTTTATGACACAGTAAAACAATTTTGCTCTCTTTAGAATATAGACATAAAATATGTATAAGCATAATAACTACTTCTTGGTGACAAACATTCACGAAGTTCATAAATCTTGTGGTTTTTTTTTCTAGGATGTAAAACTTATACGGTACCAATTTTGATGCACCAGATGCGCATTTCGGCAAAAAATGTCTCTTCAGTGATGCTCAACTGAAATTTTGGAAATTCGAAATAAAAATAAACTTGGAAGAGCTAAAAGGAAAACTAGAGTGCCAAAAACTGGAGCCAAATTTGTCCAAGGATCAGAGCTATGCATGAGTGAGATATAATACTTAATTTTGAAATGAATTTCTAAATTTTATCCCAGCAATTACATGTAGTATACATCAGTATTTTCATGCTAGTAACGAAGTATTTAGCTACTGGGCTGTAGAGACCCTCGGGGACTAACAGTCCACTAGCAGAGGCCTCGACCCAGGGGTCATAATGTAAAACTTATACGGTACCAATTTTGATGCACTCGATGCGCATTTCGACAAAAATGTCTCTTCAGTGATGCTGAAGACGAAATTTTGGAAATTCGAAATAAAAATAAACTTGTAAGAGCTACAAGGAAAACTATAGTGCCAAAAACTGGAGCCAAATTCGTCTAAGGATCAGAACTATGCATGAGGGAGATATAATCCTTAATTTTGAAATGATTTTCTAAATTTTATCCCAGCAATTAAATATAGTATACATCTGTATTTGCATGCTAGTAACGAAGTACCGTATATACTCGCCTATAAGTCGGTCCGCCTAGGAATTTGCCATTGACCCGCTTATAAGTCGGTACAAATTTTTGTCAGATTCGGTTGACAATTTCAAGTCAATGCTCTAGTGTTTTTATGTTTGTATTTCAGCCGGTATACATATGAATATTTCAATATTAATGTTTCAACAAATATTTCGAGAAATTAATAATTATGATCTGCTCAATATCCAAGCCATATCTATTTGGGGTTTAAACGCAATCCTTGTTCTGTAATGGGCAATGATCCCTTGTTACCTAAGCAATTATGGTCTCCTAATTACCAATACCTGACACCGTGTTTACTTAGTGACACGCGCCTCGTGGAAACTGTTATTGTGGGAGTCCGGTATAATTCATTGTATCAACAATAAAGTTTGTAAGAGTCAAGAACGATGATCTAAATTTTCTGTTAACAATATTCAATCTGTTATGAAATATATTTCAGCCGGTATACATATGAATATTTCAATATTAATTCGGGTTCGTAATTCAATTTTACCGATATCGATATGTAAATAATTTTTAACTAGATAAAAATATGTAAATACTTGTACTTTATACATGATTTTAAAATACACAAACAATACAATATGTCTAGATATTTATGAACAATAATCATTTGTGTGGTAGTCCATGATAATCGTCAAAGTTGTTAAAACACTATATTTCGCCGCCCAGAGAAATACCAATCTTCTTAGGACGCGCCTATAAGTCGGACATAGAATTTTGAACCAAAAATTGACTCCCAAAAATCCGACTTATAGGCGAGTATATACGGTACTTAGGTATTGGGCTGTAGAGCGAATCAAAGCTGATTTACAGTTACTGTTAATCATCAATCTCAGCATTTTTACTCCATAGCCAATTATTGTAAACTTGAAACAAAATAAAAGACATTAATTTCCTTCAATCGGACAAAAGATTTAACTTACTACCAGCTAACAGGTTGTGTTTGTGAATCTTGTGATTTTTAGCATGCAAATAAAAATTGGTATTCGGTTACTGCAGCTTGATTATCCCAGCATTTTGGCCTCAGAGCTAGTTATTTCAAACTTAAAATAACTAAGACAAGATATTTGTTATTTTGCTTCGATTAAAGAACAGGTTTTACTTACGACCAGATTCTGCAGAATATATGAACGTTTCTTTTTCACCAATGGTATCGTCACTATTAATGGCATATATCTGTAAAATTCATATTCATTTGATGAGAAAGATGGAAAATTTGTGTCTTATTTCTTTACATGAGATTGATCACTTCGTTATTTTCACCTTTCATATTAACGTTTTGGTAAAGTGAAAACTTTTAGGAAAGAAATGAATACTGTTTTCACGTTAATCAAACCGATCTATTTAGTTTCCCTTTCCTTTACCTTATGTACAACACGCAATGTAAAACTTATACGGTACCAATTTTGATGCACCAGATGCTCATTTCGACAAATAATATCTCTTCAGTGATGCTTAACCGAATTGTTTGAAATCGTAAATAACAATAAACTTTAAGAGCTATTCTAGGGAAAAACAGTGCCAAAATGTGGAGCCAAATTCGTCTAAAGATGTATCATGTATCATGCAATTATTTTACAAAATGTATTGTTTTAAATGTATATTTCTGATATTTTTGTATTTATGCATATCTCTGAATAAACACCACTTCCTAAATATCCAATATGTCAGTGAAAAATCCTCAGCATACAAGATTTCCAATAGTATCTGGATTGTGGCCTGTTTTATTTTGTAAAATCCACCTTATTTGATTGCAGGCAGCTCTATTTCGATATTTCATTATGTGTTGTAGGGGGTTAGATTGCATAATCATACCTATGTGATACATATGTTCTTGTATTTTTGTTTTCGACTCATTCTGACCCCCACTAGCTTTCTGTTATATACCTTCGTCATTTTCAAAATAAATGACATTTTTTTCAATTCACATCACTGTCATGTTTTCACTGCCTTTATCAAGTATCAAGCAAAAGCTACTTGGCAAGTCATATTAACTAAGGCACATAAAATATCTTTTGTGCAAATCTATATAAACAATCTAGCCCAAACATTTTGAAACAAAGTAGCATCTTCCTCAAAAGTAAAGTTACACGAAGTGAAGAAAAAATTACAGTTCAATGTTTTGCGCCGCCATGTTCCTCCATGCATCTACTAAATAGCATAAGAGCTTATAGAAATGTTTTAATCAGTGATTGCAAATGCATTGAAAAAGCTGTGAGTTCGCTCCATTGCAATGTACACATACCTCTATGGAGTATGTCATTTCAGGAACAACAACGATCTCTTCTTCTGTAATAAACAGCTCATTAGTATCCACAGGAACAAATCTATCTGTTGACTAGAATAAACATTGAACCATTTTAAAACTGCATTATAGCTACATGATAATATTTCATTTAAACTCTTTTTTCAAATTAATTTTTACATATGTACATGTATGAAGGAAGATATATAAAATGTAGAAATATGAATCTTTTAAATACATTGAAAATATCAAAGGATGTTAGCTGTTTTAATTACCCCAGAGTTGATGAACCTGTAATTTACAAGGATCCCATTCTGGTCCCTAAGTAAGGGGACTTTCCATTGGACTAGAGCTGCTCGGTAGGTGTTAGGTTTCCGTACTACTGTTAGATCCCGTACTTTTCCTGGAACTACATGTAGAAGATCATTAGTAATGGATACAAATACTGTATCTTGTAGTATATCAATTAGTACACCATTACTAATATCTTACATTAAAACGAAATTTCTACTTGATCTGATCTTATGGGGGGAATCGGGATTGATTAACACAAAGCTTCTGCTCGGTCTGATTTTATTTTACTAAGAGGCTGTTCATAGCAAAGGATGGTGTGTATATATATACATGGTCTGTGTTTTCCAGTTTTTGTTACCTAATCTGATACATTGTTAATGTATGATTGATTTTCAATTGAACAGTTTTCTATTTCCTGCAATGTTACAATGCCGTTTATCAACATTAAGTCTAAAAATCCGTAACAAAGTTCCACTCTGTGTTATACGACCATATATGTAATTTACTCATTGTTACTATGCTGATAGAGGAAAACATATGCGCAGATTACTTGAGGCTTCCCTAGACAAACCACAGTGCTGTGCATAACCACTTCACATTAGATGACGTCAAATTAAAAACGTAGGTCAAAATGTAAAGCTATATAGTGTATATATCGTGCGGAAAATGTCATAATATCTTATCGCTATTTATTTCCCCATTCACGATTTATAGATATTTATGTTTAATCTATTTGTCAAAGGCTTGTAAATGATTACATATTATTTTCCTTGATATTATGTACATCTATATAGTATGCGCTACGATATTTTTTATATTAATATATTATGACCTTGAAATCGACCCTAATGTGCAAAGGCATTTAGAATGATAAAATAAATCTTATGTAACCAGCTATGTGGCGCAAGCGAAAGATAGTTTGTGCAAAACCAAAAGATGAAACATGTATCTTTGTTAATCTTGTTGGGGAAGTTACGAATTATTCTGGTGTTTGTACATTGATCAATCGTTGTTACCGAAAACTACACTCAAATTTGAATTCTAGAAATCTTTGACATCACCCAGCATTTTACAAATAAATTTTACTACACTTTACCTCTCTAACTACCTTATGTTAGTACTGTGAAATTTTTTACTTGCACCTTACTACCCCTTGCTCGTCATAAGAGGCGACGAAATGGGTCGGTTCTTCGAAAAACACCGCAAAAATTGAGGACTCGTGTCACAGCAGGTGTGGCACTATAAATATCCCTTCCTGTTCAAAGGCTGTAAGCGCCGAGCATATGCATTACTTTTACAGCCCTACACCGCCAATGGTGACATTTGCATATGATTGAACCATTCTCAAGTGGGACGTTAAACAATGGACAACCAACCAACCAAAAGAAATTACAATTCTGAGTCGAAAATGGCTTTTGTCACACCTAATTTAGAAAGCTTTCAATGCGAGTCACCATTAATGCCAAGGTCATTAATCATGACACTGCTGAACTTAACTTTCTACATTGACTACATCAATTTGAGAACCTTCTTGGGACACTGACTTTGACAACGGATAACTCCGTTTACCTGATCAGGATGTAGGGCTCACGGCGGGTGTGACCGGTGGACAGGAGGAGCATCCCCTGTCGACCGGTCACACCCACCGTGAGTCCTATATCCTGATCAGGTAAACGGAGTAATCCGCAGTCAAAATCAGTGTGCCAAGAACGGATTAACAATTGGTATGAAAGAGGCCAGATAGCATTTGACCCAAAGATAGGTTCTATGTGATATAAATTTTCAGTTTGAATGAAAAAAACAGAGTTCGATTTTTTTTTTCACCAACTGCTGCCATAAAGCCAAATAAAAAAAATAATTAAAGATTTCACAAATTTATGCATGTACCTATGTTATTAATTACCAAAGTGTTAAAATAAAAATAGTGACTTTTATTATAAAACAGCATTACCCCCCTGCTTTGTCCTGATTACACCAGACTCTTCAGATGTTTGTGATCCCTTTATTGTGGTGGCTGTCAAAGTAAATTTATATCTCCAAAATCCTTCTAAACCATCAATCACTTTCTCTTTATGTTCAAATCCTGGAAAAACAAGAGATGATGAAAATGGTAATAGGTGAAATTAATCACACAGGAAAAAGACAACATACAGTCGTGTTATATTGATTAATATTATCAATTATCGATATTAATCATACCAATGAGAGATGTAGGAAAAGTGAATAGAATATACAACATATAATTGGGTCAAATGCTTTCTGACGTGTTTCAAACCGATTGTTAATCCGTTCTTGACACACTGATTTTGACTACGGATAACTCCGTTTACCTGATCAAGATATAGGGCTCACAATGGGTGTGCCAGTAGACATGGGATGCTTACTCTTCCTAGGCACTTGATCCCACCTCTGGTATATCAGGAGATCCGTGTTTGCCCAACTCTCTATTTTGTATTCCTTATATGAGTTTTGAGTTTGACCACCGTTCGTTATCCTCACCTTTCATCATTATGATGACCATCTAATTTGTGACATGCTGAATTCAAACGAGACTGTTAAAATCCATTTAAAATCAAAATGATGACCCATTGACCTTACTTTTGACTCTTGGACCCACCAAGGTTCAAATAAACTGGAAGCCACGTTCTATTCGCGTGACAAACTGTAACTTTTTGTATTTTGTAGAAAGAATCTTAGTACAGCCCTAGGCAGACAACAACTAACAGAAAGCAAACGCGAGGTCGACTTAAGTCTGCTTTCTGTCTTTAGTTTCTGTATATTGATCACAATACTGTATGATACGTGTATCATATCGTCAGTTTGATTTCGTGATACACTTGCAAGTTCTATTTGTTATTAATTTGAAATGATTTCGAGAGTAGCATAAATCTGAAAATGTGGTTTAGTCTTTATCAGTCTGCTAATATTCATTTGTTACGTCTTCGTGAACTGCATTTTAGTAAAGTAGTTCTTTTGATTTTCATCTTTGAAATAATGCCAAATGTAGCACTACTAAAAATAAAAATCTGACAATCGTAAGTTATTAGTAATGAAAAATATTGGTTGGTGGTATATTGTTGAACGTCCCACTCGAGAATTTTTCACTCATAAGGAGACGTCACTATTGACGGGGATGGACTGCAAAACTTCTCTCGGTCTATGGCCTTTGAGCAAGGTAGGTGTGGCCTTTGAGCAGGGTAGGATCTTTATAGTGCCACACCAGCTGTGACACGGGGTCTCAGTGTTAGTGATCTCATCCGAAGGACTGCCACATTTAGTCGCTTTGTATGACAAGCAATGGGTACTGAGGACATATTCTAACTGGGATCCCCACGTGAACATGAACACTCTACTGTGATACATGTTTTATTGCATATTCATACCATGATACATTATCGTATCGTTAGGTAGCCTGTGATACTAAGGCCTATTGAAAATGAATAAGTATGCACGTACAAGTAACTGCAGAAATTCATGAACAGAACATGTACAATATAAATGTATTATAACTGATGAAAGGTGAAGATAACGAATAGTGATCAATTTCATAACTCCTATAAACAATACAAAATAGATAGTTGGGCAAACACGGATCCCTGGACACACCAGAGGTGGGATATCATTGCTGTCAAAATACCATTAGGCTATGCTCCTGCATGATTCTGTTGAATATGCATATGTATATACCTTTTTTACTAGGAAATGTAGTAATATTCATTAAGCAGACCAAGCAGATGCAGTTACACTTGATTGCACAAACACTTGACTGCACAAAGCAGTGATCACCAGTCTGCTGTACTTAAATGTAAAGTAAACCCAAATTTTTATGGAAACGTTACGATGTCGAGGTCGGATATGTCTGCAGTGCCTGGTAAGGTATTAGCATGTGTATATATAGGAATGTAGTAAACCCATCTCCCCAAATGACAGAGGACAATATACTTGATTTACACTAGATGGAAAGTTTGAAAATAATTTCAAAAAATATAGTCACTGTTCTTGAATGGACATATTCGAAGATATGGGGTTTTTGGGGTGTTACAGTATTTTTAGGATCAAGGAACAGTAATTTCAACACATTAAACCAATTGAAGGTGTTTAAAGGGATTTTCAGTATTCATTCTTCTCCTTGTAAATGTAAAAAGTATGTTCATGAATGTTTCTGTCTAATCCTTAAAACCCTATGAAAGTACTCTTATTGAAATGCTAATAACCCATGCACTGAAACGGAGACTACAACAGTTATACTTGAGAAGTTAATAATGTGAAACGTTTAATTTGACATTTTAACATAATAGATTGACAAACGAAAGCCCTGGTGGACAAAACATCGCACTACGTTGTTTTGAACTGGTTAGCTAAATTCAGCTATCTATACCATTCTTCAAAAGTGAAGAAAATAGCATGAATCCTCAGTAAGTGCACAAACCTTACAAGCGTATGTATGAAAAGTCAACATATACCACTGTAATGTATCTCTCTCTTGTTGATAAAAACATTAGACGTGTTATCCTCCGCCTCCATCACTGTCACGGTGTATGTCACGTTGCCAGGCGAGGGAGGAGCTAACATCCACGTCAAATCTACCTCTTTGTCAGATTTGGGTGCAACAGAACTGATGGAAGGCTTCTGTGGAACTGCAAGGAAGGTTTTTTTTTTAAATAAATGCATTCTATACTTCCCTTGTAACACGTTGGAACACACCGCTGTGTCGGAAGTTTTTTGTTGTTGTTTATATATATATATATATATATATATATATATAGATATATATATAGATATATATATATATATATATATATATATATATATATATATATATAATATATATGTATATACATTTTTACATACTAGATTGACAAACGAAAGCCCTATTTACATAGAATGTATCCTTTAATGTACAGGAATATTCAGAGGCGCTTAAAACCTATAGACTGAACTATTTTAAATATGTCTGTATTTTTTAAAAGTGCCTAACATTAACATTGTATAATGTTCTGACGTCACAATCATGACTGTATTATGTTTAACGTTGCCCACATAACGTCACGAGGATGACTCATAATGGAACTTGTTTACATTGTTTAAAAATCTACTGACGAGCCCGCAGGGCGAAAGCGCTATAGATAAAAGTTTGAGTATTGGATTTTATTTTTTTACTTTATATATATATATATATATATATATTATATATATATATATATATATATATATATATATATATATGCAGATGTAATAAACTGCGTTGAAAAAGAAAACTTTAAACAACCTGACTTGTAGCAATTATATTACTTTCGGCTCACAAAATCATCAGAAAAACTTGATGAATGCTCTCCAGAAATTGCTGATCTTGCTTTCAGATAAAACTCTATGACAACATAGTTTGATATTTGATATATTTACGACATATCTACGAAAAGTGTGATTGAATTCCATGTTCTTCAAAAATAAATTATTAGCTAAACATTGATGGCAATGCTATTTCGAATATTTGTTTGTCTTAATGAACTTGACATTTACGATATAACCCGCAAACTTGTTTAAATGCTTGATTCACATTGGATATGTGTGTAAAAGCTGATGAAAATATATTACGCAATGAAACAGGTATTGCACTTACATGGATGTATGGGCATCGGTCAATTGATGTCTGACGTGTTTCATCGTTATAATCAGTTTTAAATACCGATTTTGAATACAGATTGGTCTATTTTCTTTATCAAAATATTCAACTCACGACGGGTATGTCTGGTCAACAGGGGCGATTACTCCTCCGGGCACTTAAGCCTACTTCTGATGTTCAGGCGTCTGTGTTTTATTTACTATTAGTTTTGTATTCTTTGTGGGATTTGTGGGGTTAGTCACTGTTATTTCGCTTTTGATGGCTGTGTTGAATGAAGAAACTTTAGAATGAATAATTATTAAGTATATCTAATTTACTTAGAAGAGCAACATATCCTTTGGTTTATGTTACTGCTTAGTATGCCTACTGTTTTATATCCCTTTTCAGAATGTTTCACTCATGATGCTACGTCCCCAGCTTTATGAAAAGTGCCAACAGTTTGTCATATGCGGATTCCTTACGGTCGTATCAGTGAGAATTTATTTATCGTACTAATTCCTACTATTACAGGGAATCTCTGTCTGTGATATTGAATTCCAAAAATTATTGACTTTCTTTTCTAATATTAGGCATTTAGCAAGGGAACAGACAAACTCTATGTTGAAAGTCTTAGGCACGACGTGACACCGGAATTGAATCCAGGCTACCATTCTGCGAAGCATGCGTCCTAACCAGTAGGCTACCTGTCAATTACTTATTAAATCGTGTATCAATAGTCAATAGCGCTGAACAAGTCCTATGAAATGCGCATGAAATGGTTCTTATTCTTCATACTAAGAAATCGCACAGTTTCCGATTTTACATTGATGATATGGTTATTGCAGCGCTGGTTACTTCGGAATGTCAGTTTCCGATGTGAAAGTCATTGGTTTTTAAGGAAGCTCCACTTTAAGAGTCTTAAATATTTCTGCTGATGGAGAACGTATAATGAGGAACAGAAACTCTCATATTTAAATACAGTTTCCATGTTTAGTTCCAGTATGATACGATCATATGTACAGCATATCATTCCACTCAAACGACTGTTAATATACTCATAGCATAACTGGTTTCACAGTGTACATTAAAGTAGTGTTGTCATTTGTGTTAATGACTATAAAATAATCTGTAATGTTAATTTTCAAATTCTGAAATGAATGACCAAATACATAAACACTTAAAAAACTTTATATTTAACAATTGTATCTGGAAAAAATATTCTAAGATCCCAAACGTTTTTGTGTAGAATATAATATTCACTTATTGAATATGTATGTTATGCCCCAAGAAGAAAGAGAAAACTCTCTACTTGGAAACCTTTATACTAATATCAAATCAACGCATTGTTACTTTTTATCCAGGTGTCCAAGATTGCGCCAGAACACACCCATCAACGAAATACATTTACCCTCATAAAGGAAAAACACAAAGTGATTTGCCATCACATTACGTATTCTATGAAATTATAGTGTTTGAGAAATCCACATACGTGACGCAAAACATGACAAGTTTGGAAACTACACAAACACATGTCTAAGTTTTGTTACAAATCTCAATAAAATATACCTTCTTCCTCAGTCATTGTTGTTTTATCAACAGAGTTTCCTACTCCTGCTCCATTAATGGCTGCCACTTCCACTGTGTAGTTTCTGTATGGATGTAGACCTGTGACATTATAGTTCTGTGTGATAGCTATGTCAGGTACTCTGTGTACAATACTTGTGTCACAACTTTGGGAAGTACTGTTAAAATCCTACAAGTGAAACAGTACTTCTTCATACACTAGAGGTCATTTGTATATTTTACTAAATGGAAGAAATATCAGTTGTTTTAACACAATCATCAACAATTGAGAGTTTTCTGATTTTATACTTACAGTACAAGAAGTACATATGATGTTAATCTGCTGCCAGCATTTACTGGCATCTTTGATGAGAATTCTGTAACCAGCCAGCTGTCCTTTGACATTATTAGGAACACTAAAGGACACAGGAAATCCTCTACTGTTTTGGGTGCCGATGGTGAGTGCATTTGGTGGGGTAGATACTATATCAATTAAAATAATTAACGCTACATTAGTATAAAGAATCTGGGACAAAACAGGGAAAATTTAATTCTATAAAGCCAAACTTTCAATTTGATCTGGAATTAGATCTGTATCATAAATGAAACATCCTAAAACCTACAAATTCTTTCTCATTATAATGATGTCAAGTAAATCATCTAAGACGAGTTTGGGAAGTTATAGTTCATTTAAGGAATGAATATATTATCTTGTCGGTGGATGGAGGGATCCACGAACAAAAAAGACGGAAAATTGCGCGTAGCGCATGATGCGCAGTTTTCCGTCTTTTTTTCGTGAAATTTATGAAAACATCAACTGAAAATCGGAAATGGCGGCTTCCACGAACTGTTTACTTTTGACTCACAAATGAGTTCCTTGAGAACCGAAAGGCGCAGCTTTGAAAGGATGAGTTAGAGATGAATCCTGTGGATAGAAAATTGCTGGAACTTTGTTGAGTGGAACTGGCAGTCACCTCAATGTTCGATGTCGGTACGAACGCTAAGCGTGGGACATGTGCATGATGTGTCATGCGATCAGAGACCAGAGAAGTAGGGTTATCTTGAGGGTTTCCAGGAGGACGAGTGAGTGTTGCAGAGGGTCTTGCAAGTTTTAGTAGTGAATTACTAAGGCATTAAGGTTCTCAAGATATTGTGCAGACAGTATTTTACTACACTGTATATCCAGTTTGACCCTTAATCTTTGAACGTTTGACCTGAAAATCAATAGGCTCATCTAATTATGTCGGACTAGTGTACCAAGTTTGATGTCTGTCAAAAGCAAAGAGTAGTTCTCAAGATATTAAGCGGACAGTATCTTTTTATGTCCAGTTTGACCCTTGGATTTTGTTTTACCTCAAAATCAATAGCAGTAATCCTCTCCTTATGATGTACCAGTGTACCAAGTTTGCTATCTGTCGAGCAAAGGGTTCTCGAAATATTGAGCAGACAATATATTCCTATGTCCACTTTGACCCTTGACCTTCGTTCATGTGACCTCAAAATCATTATGGATCATTTACTCCTGAAGATGTAAGTGTGTACCAAGTTTGATGTCTGTCAGGCGAAGGGATCTCAAGATATTAAGCAGAATGTATTTTCCTTTGTCCAGTTTGACCCTTGACCATTAATCTTGTGACTTCAACATAAAGAGGGGTTATCTTCCCCTGAAGATGTACCAGCGTACCAAGTTTCATGTCTGTGAAGCAAAGGGTTCTTTAACATTGAGTGGTCAGTATATTCCTATGTCCAGTTTGACACTTGACCATTGACCATGTGACCTCAAAATCAATAGGGGCCATCTAACCCTGAAGATGTACCAGTGTGCTAAGTTTGATGTCTGTTAACCAAAGGGTTTTTTAACCATTGAATGGTTATTATATTCCTATGTCCGTTTTGACCCCTAACCTTTAACCACATGATCCCAAAATTACTAGAGGTCATCTACTCCTCACAATGTATCAGTGTACCAAATGTAATGTCTGTCAAGGAAAGGTTTCTGAAGGTATTGAGCGGACAACATATTCCTATGTCCATATTGGATTGACCCTTGACCTTTGACGTTTTCACCTGAAAATCAATAGGGTCGTATTATACTTGTAATTAAGCCACATAAATCAAGACATAGGGCTCACGGTGGGTGTGACCGGTCGAGAGGGGATGCTTACTCCTCGTAGGCACCTGATCCCACCTCTGGTATATCCAGGGGTCCGTAATTGCCCAACTCTCTATTTTGTATTTCTTATATGAGTTATCTTCACCTTTGATATGATATATCATTACGATGAAGTGAATGGTTCTCAAGATATTAAGCAGACAACATGTGGTCTACCGACCAACGGACCGACATACCGACAGAGCGAGAGGTGCAAAGCAATGTCCCTCTTCTTTGAAGGGGGAGGCATGAAAAAGTGTAATATCTGTTTGAGACATCTCCACAACCATAGAAATACATCCTTCAAAATTACAACCCTAGATATAATTGTAACACATTGCCTCCAAACAAAGTCACATTCAATTGTGGCAAATTCGACCTTTATTATAAGTATATCTCTCAGCTCACCTATACCCTACAATTCATAACGTATGTGATCAGACTCAGTTAAGTATACTTCAAACGTTATACAGACAAAGGAAATACATAGACAACCAAAACAATACAGGCTTGTAATTCTAGCCAAGTACATATTACAGTTATTACCAACGCTCAACACAAAATCATGGACTTAATCATGTGCATATCTATATACAGAAAAATCGATTCAAGAACAGAAATGACTTGAGTTGCTTTATAATATGTTATCTACCATAGAGACTGCAATACAAAACATAATGGAAAAATGATATATTAAATGTAGAATTTTAAAAACACAGAAGCACTTTTAAAATGGAACATGTATATTTCCGTGTTTTATAATATCTATAATGTACAAGGTCCGAAAAATGTTAGGTTAAAAGCTGTAAGAGGATTTAGTTACACAAAGTAGATACCATGCTTCAAATGACAAAATTCAACTAAATCATATACATGTAATTTTTTTAAAGACTGTCTGATCACTTCCAAAAAGACACACGTATATCTTCGATGCTTCCATAACAGATGTACAAGGTCTGAAGGGTGTCAAATAAATACTGTAAGAGGAGTTGATTACAAAAATAGGTACCGTCTACTCAAAACATGCTTAAAATATGACAAGGTTGAACTACACGTAATTTTTTTGAAAAATGTCTGATCATTTTCAAAATTACACATGATCATCTTCAAAGAGTCCATAACAACTGTACAAAGTTTGAGGAATTTCAAATTTGAGGTGTAAGAGGAGTTGATTACACAAAAAAGTACAGTCTATTCAAGACATGCTTATAAATGACAAAGTTCAACAAGAGTTACATTTTTGATAAAAGTCTGATCACTTTTAAAAAGACACATTCACATCCTCAATGTATCCATAACAACTGTACAAAGTATCAGTAACGTCAAGTAAGAGGTGTGAGAGGAGCTGGTTACACAAAATAGGTACGTGTACTGTCTATTTAAGAAATGCTTTAAAAATGGCTAAGTTCAATTACGTGTAATTTTTTCAAAAAATGTCTGACCACTTTCAAAAACGCAAATGTACATTTTCAATGTATTCATAACACCTCTAGAAAATTTGAGGAATTTCAAGTAAGAGGTATAGAAGGAGTTGATTATACAAAATAGGTCCCGTCTACTCAAGAAAAGCTTAAAACATGACTTAGGTTAACTTCACGTACATTTTTCGAAAAATGAGCACTTTCAGAAAGGTACATGCATGTTTTTAATGTATCCATAACAACTATACAAAGTTAGAGGTATGAGAGGATTTGATTACACAAAACAGGTACCCTATTACAGGGGCGCCTGTCCGCATGCTAACCTACCAACCCTCCCACCCGCCTGTCATTCACCATTCTATAAGCAGTTTGCACGTTGTGCAATCCGCCAAAAAAAAGAACTCTTTCAAATATTCTACAAGTAAAAACTTGGAATTAGTCCCAATAATATTTGAATTATTTAAAGTGATGTTTTTCCTCTTAAAAGCCTCCTCACACACGGGTGAATATAGCCCGACATCTACTTGCGACTATTGACGAATAGGACTTCAGCAAAATTCGTTTTCATTAGTATATGTACGTTATACATAGTTGGTGGTGTTCGTATGGATGCGTTTGTGAACTTCCTCAGAAAATTTTCAGCATGTTGAAATATTTGTGGCGAATAACTGTCTATCATTCGTTAAAATTCGTTTCAATACCTTAACCACTCGGAAAGTCTTCGTAGGGCGTTCGTCAACTGGCGTTTGAGATCGCAGCGTTCAGCAAATTTGTATATCGAAATCAGCTGATTTACATTTCAAGCGAAAGAGAACGATCAAAAGACGTATGTTTGGGATAGTTTACGAACTGTAACGAATATTAACGTATTTACGTATTGTAGCGTATTAAATCCGACACATGAGAGCGAATGATATTGACGATTAAGTTAACATTCAGAAATTGAACGGTACACGATTGCATCCGAATTAATAAGAAGGATAACTAAGACATGTGAATCATAGCGCTCCTAAATTCTCAAGTAGATTTAGTACTAAATCAATTTTGGGTTAACATATGCTTGTATTTCATCAATATAAAAAGCAGGAGGCTAGCTTAAAGAAATTGAGATATTTCTTCGTCAAAATGGAAGATATACAACGCTTGAAATTGCAGTATGTTGCTGTTATAGATGATCAAGAAGTCTTCCAGCAACAACTAAATATACACCGGTTCATCAGAGGTTGATTAAGGTTGAGAAGGGGGCCAGAGCATGTACCATCTGGAGAAGACCATGGCCGCATCAAGAGAGACACCGCAAAATTGGGATTTATGATTAACTCATGGTTGAGCTAAAAAAAGATCCTACAATCCTTAAGAAATTCCTCTACATGCCAATTGAAATGTATGATGAAATATAAGAGATGATTTCTTATATCATCGTAAGACAACACACTCGGTACAGAGAGCCCTTGGATCCAGGCCTGAATATAGCTGTATGGAACGCTGTTACTGCCTTATAGTGTATATCAGCCTTACGTTATGTCGATACATCTTTATATTGTGGTTACATCATTACATTATGTGGTTTCATCATTACGTTATGTGGTTACATCACTACGTTATGTAGTTTCATCATTACGTTATGTGGTTACATCATTACATTATGTGGTTTCATCATTACATTATGTGGTTACATCATTACGTTATGTGGTTACATCATTACGTTATGTGGTTACATCATTACGTTGTGTGGTTACATCATTACGTTATGTGGTTTTTACGTTATGTGGTTACATCATTACATTATGTGGTTACATCATTACATTATGTGGTTACATCATTACGTTATGTGGTTACATCATTACGTTATGTGGTTACATCATTACGTTGTGTGGTTACATCATTACATTATGTGGTTACATCATTACGTTATGTGGTTATATCATTACGTTGTGTGGTTACATCATTACGTTATGTGGTTTTTACGTTATGTGGTTACATCATTACATTATGTGGTTTCATCATTACATTATGTGGTTACATCATTACGTTATGTGGTTTTTACGTTATGTGGTTACATCATTACATTATGTGGTTACATCATTACATTATGTGGTTACATCATTACATTATGTGGTTACATCATTACGTTATGTGGTTACATCATTACGTTGTGTGGTTACATCATTACGTTATGTGGTTTTTACGTTATGTGGTTACATCATTACATTATGTGGTTTCATCATTACATTATGTGGTTACATCATTACGTTATGTGGTTACATCATTACGTTGTGTGGTTACATCATTACGTTATGTGGTTTTTACGTTATGTGGTTACACCATTACGTTATGTCAATACCTCTTTATGCTATGTGGTTACAGCTTTACGTTATGTGGCTACATCATTACGTTATGTCGATACTTCTCTATGTTATGTGGTAACATCATTACGTTATGTCGATGCATTTTGATGTTATGTGGTTACATCATTACGTTATGTGGTTACATCATTACAGTATGTCGATACCTTTTTATGTTATGTGGTTACATCATTACGTTATGAGGTTGTATCTTTACGTCGTGTGGTAACAGTATTACGTTATGGGGTTACATCATTATGCGATGTCGGTACCTCTTTACGTTATGTGGTTGCATCATTACGTTATGTCGACATGTCTTTATGTTATGTGGTTACACCATTATGTTATGTGCAAACATCATTATGTTATAAATAAACTTCTAAGTGATCGAGATTGATACAGATGCGAAATGGCGCGCTAAAATCCAGTTTCAGAATTACTAAACGAAAGTGGTTTAGGGACACTATTGAATCGATTTGAAGAACAAAGGGTGGATTCCGTTGAGACGTGTCGAAGTCTGACAGACAACGAGTTAAAAGCACTCGGTCTCCAAACTATTGGAGATCGGGCGGCATTTCAACATGCACTAGAGTACAGACGACAGGAGAAAACGCAAGGGGAAGGTTATGCAAGCGGGAAAGATAAGAAAAATTAATTGAGCATTGAGCACCTAATACAGTAATATGTTTATGGAATGACCGTTGGGAGAGCGTAACTGGTTTAGAATACTGATTTTGTCCAAGTATTTAAGGGCCTGGGCAGATCCCGGGGGTGGGGTGAATCGGGGTGTTTGTCGATTAAAAAATACATCTCGATACAAAGTTTGGCGAGGTTAATTAAGTGCCTTTACATGTACCAATTCTAAATGGTGTTGTTTATAGTTGTGAACTTTTCATAGATTCTGAATTTTTTTTATTCCAATACAAATACAAATTTATACAAAATATATTAATTTATTGGCACAAACACAATTGGCAAAGGCCCATTGAACATCATTACATAATGTTTACATTATGATTTTTATGAGTCTAAGTAATTGACTTCTGTATGCACTACAATAAAGAAGAACTGGAAGTACAATAACATCAGAAAGTTTTTCTAAAATTTTACATTGGTTATTAAGGCCAGATGATATAAACAAATTTTTCTACCTTTAGCACTGAAGAGTTCCCATGGTAAAAAAAATAGTTTGGTTGGTTTTCTCATTTATAGTTGTTTGGAACTCTTCTGTGTTTAAAGAGCAGGAAGGGGGGTCAGTAAACAATGTAAACAATTATGGTGCCAAAATCATTCAGGAGGAAATAATCAGGAAAAATTATTGGTAAAAAACGTCATCAAAGGTTACAGAATGCTACGAAAGGTTATGCATTATCCCTTGGACGTAAGATAGTGAATGTTGATGTGATCGAGAAGTTGGATGAATCAAGAAAAAAGTGTTCAACTGGTGATAATTCACAAGAATGCCTAGGAAATGAAGACACATATCCATCTGATGTATCAGAGAGTGAAGAATCGGAAGAAGAGCATGAGGAGATGATTTGATGGAGAAGTGGGAGACGAATTGTGGAACTTGGAATTCTAGTGGACAATTTGGAAAAAGGTTGTGCTGCGTGTGGTAGACCACTAGATTTAACAACGCATAAGACATTGTGAGGACGAAACACGGTATGGACTTGGATCATTGCTATATATGAGATGTCAGCAGGGAGCATGCAGCCATCTTTCTCCTGTTTCTACTGGGAAACGTCATAATGCAGAAACTAACGAAAAACGGCACACCAAAGAGATCCTTTATTAGGCATTTCTTTATTTTTTTTTCAGAGATGAATATAGCAAAGGAAAATCAAGAGTGACAAAACAAAAACATAAAAAAACCCTGTAAAATCATAAATGCTATTGTAAATTATTTTCAGAAGTTGTAAAATTTTACTCTTATATTATGGGAGATAACTCTTCTTTGTCTTTAGAAAATCAGCCAATGTGATTTTTACAATTTTGCTTCTACTCAGAAAATTCACCCCGTATGGTATATGATTTTTAAGTTGATATTACACTTTAAACATTAAGTCAACATATTATGAAGTTTATTTTAATTTGTAAACCTTAACTGAGGGTGCAATGTCCATATATGTAATTTTATTGAAGCAGCAATTTATATTTTCCAAGTGTAAAATTTGTAATGCATTAATATTTTACACGTTATGTTGTAAATCTAATATCAGTACACTCTGTTCTCCCTGACAATCATTTTTTAGGTATAGAAAAGGTAAACAAATGAAGAATAAACTAATTTACCATGATAACTATTGTTTTGTACTTTTTTTGGAAACACGGAAAATATTTCACTCTCCAAGTCAAAGGGGAAAAGAATTTAAGAAATTATCCACTTTTATAAAAGAATAACATCACATAAAGTCTCTTCGAAAGAAAGAAATTGTATCATCTGCCCTTTTTTAAAATACAATAATTCTTTTCATTTTAAAACATGCTCTCTTTTTTTTCTTTTTCTTTTTTAGCTTTTTCAATAAGCACAGCAGTTGCTATTAAGTTAAATATCTCATTACATTTCATCATAACACCTATTAGCTAAATTATAGCAGTATTTTGGCACCATTTGTATTGTATTGCCATTAATAGTAAATTCATTCCCTTGAGGTTTGCCATTCGAGTTAAATATATAGTACCTTTATCCTCTAATTCTATGAAATACTAATTAGGGGTTATATTTTTTTAAAAGTGAAAATGTTTAGTGTTTATGATTAATTTTTAGAATATACAAGTTGTATTCCTGCCTTTTAAAGAGTTGCCTTGCTTCTAAGGTCGAAGACAAAATGATACATTTGGGCCATTACATAATTAAGTGTTACTGAATCGAATTGTTGAATATGATAAAAGAAAACTACAAAACATAACAATGATAATGTTATGTTTCATTCCATATTTTTTTTTTTTTTTAAAAAAACGTCCCGGTCCCTAAAGGCCTCAAATCAATTCCCTTAACTGATGTACATTAAAATATGTAGACCCAGTGAACGGTTCTATCTATAGAAAGTCTACCTCTCGCCAATTTATATTGAGCGAAATATATTTTTTATAGAAGCTTGCTTTTCTTCTTTGTTTACAAATTACTAATATTTTGGCCAAAATATAGCTTTTACTTTATAAAGTGATTTTTGGGTTACATGATATATATCTTTGGGTGTTCGAAAAGATGTGTATGTATACATACATGTACTATTCAAAATAAAATGAAAACCACCTGCAATTTGTATTAAATCAGTGGTTTTTTATGTCACTAAAAATCCAGTAATGTTTATTTTTGATATATAAATCAATGTATATAATTCTATAAATATTTTACTTTAAATGCAATTTTATTTGAGTTTTTACATATTATCAAATATTGTATATATACTTTGAAAACCTTTGCATCTTTTCCCTAACCACTCCATGGTTAAAATCATGATGTGTTTTTTTTGTGACACAACACCTAGCGCTAAAATTATACATGTACTTATCATGTTGCTAAAAGAATATTCCTACATATGCATGAAAGTTGTGTATTAAGTTGTGAATTGTGTATTAGAAACAAGATTTTATGAAAATATCTTGTATTTTCATTAAAATTCACCATTGCAAAGGTTGATAGATTTTGATCGTTGTACAGTGAAGTGCATAAATTATGTACATATATATTAACTGAACTTTTTCCTCATTGAATTTTTTTTTTATTTTTTAAACTATATATATGCTGTGCAAGATTCTAGATTTAGCTTAAATTCAGAATTTGCAATTTGCAAATGATCGATGTAATGTGTTACACAAAAAAGATATAGCTTTTTTTAATTCTTCACTTTAAAAATTGTGCTAACAAACCAAAAACAATCGGGCTCGATAATCTTAGAAGTCTAATGCACATGGTTAGATTGGTTTGGTTTAGGTGTCAGATTCTGTGCTGCTGATCGTTAGAAACACGTATTTACCGTGCTTGACTTCTATATAGTGAAATCGACTGAACAGCCTTGGGTAAAAAGGATTCAATTTTGTTTAAAGGAAGGTTCTTTGAGAAATAATTTGTAGGTATGTCTTGAGGGTTTGGGTCTTTTCAGGGTTTAAGCTCTGCTGGCAAAACCAGTGTAGAATATGTCATACTGAATCGTCCGTCTGCAACTTTTTTTCTTCGTTATCAAACTGCATTTTTATGAAACTTACTCAGAATAACACCCCCTGGTCTAGTTGGTTCTAACCAAATGTCATGGGGGTACAACCCTTAGGGGCCACACTCAAACAAGTGTATCATTGCATATCCAATAATTTCTTCCACTCTCGGATAAATAAATGAAAAAATCTTTTGATTTATTGAAAATTTACTTTTATTTGGAGAATTTGCATTATTTTCCTAAAACCCTTAAAATTTGAGCAATCTTTATCTCCAAATTGATTCACACAATAAAATAAACCCCAATAATAATAAGTATAAATTCTTAAATTGGAAATTTTGCTAAATCTTATGACGTCACAGGGGAATGGAACTACTTTAATATTGGATGTATCATTCAGTGAGTTCTTCTATACACTTATTTCGCACGAGAAGTCAGTGGTCCTCTAATGATTTAGTTCATATCAATATGTATACCTTTATTCCATTGTTGGATAAAAAATGTCTTAGCATTTGTTCTCCGCATCGAGGAAATTCTGCAAGGATCTTTTCTAAACCCGTGTCCAAAGCATCGTCATCTATGTCAGAAAAATTTCGCTTCCGAAGATTATATTTGTTCATTTGACGATATAAAGTTCTTTCTGATACCGAAAGTAACTTACTCATATCAGAAACAGAAAATTCTGCCTCGATTAAATTCTCAAGAACTTCCTTTCCTATATCATACTGCCTTCGCAATGTATCGCTGTGAACAAACACCCTGTCTGAATTTCCATGCTTGATACATTCAATCCTTAATTTCATCATATCAGAGGAACTATTCAATCCTAAGCATTGTGGTTCAAATTTAGATAACCTGCATACGATTTCTGGTACTATTGTTTCATCTCTAGATTTCTGAATAACTAATTCCATACCCAACTTCGTCAAAATGTCATCCATTTTGAATTCTTGTTTAAATCAGTATCAATTTAATGCTTTCATCTGTATCAATCTCGATCACTTGAAAGTTTATCATAACCTATATATAATGATGTTTGCACATAACATAATGATGTAACCACATAACGTAAAGAAGCATCCACATAACGTAATGATATTACCACATAACGTAATGATGTAACCATATAACATAAAGAGGTATCGACATAACGTAATTATGTAACCACATAACGTAATGATGTTACCACATAACATAAAGCGGTATTGACATAACGTAATGATGTAACCACAAAACGTAATGATGTAACCACATAACATAAAGAGGTATCGACATAACGTAATGATGTTACCACATACCGTAATGATGTAACCACATAACATAAAGAAGTATCGTCATAACGTAATGATGTAACCACATAACATAATGATGTAACCACATAACGTAATGAAGTATCGTCATAACGTAAAGAAGTATCGTCATAATGTAATGATGTAACCACATCACGCAATAATGTAACCACATAATATAAAGATGTATCGACATAACGTAAGGCTGATATACACTATAAGGCAGAAACGGTGTTCCATATAGCTGCAACTCTGTGTCACCTTGTCCCTAGTGCTAAGTACTCAGATATGCAGTACTCCTAGCGAGTCACTGAGAATATCCTCTGTTGTGGTCAGAGAAGTATGTTATGCTATATGCCAGGGGTATCTTGCACAGACCGACGGACAGACAGATTACAGACTGATTCTTATACACCAGGGAGCCCTAAACCTTCGTTTCTACAGGGTATAACAATTTCTAATAAAGGGATGGGGGATAAACAGAACCAATATCTTTTGAATAATCTTAATCGATTTATTTTGCCCCTTTTTAAATATACGTATTTAACATTCTGGTAATGTTGCGGGTTGTGATGCGTTAAGATTGGTGGGAGAGGGGGGGGGGGGCTTGTTAGAGCTAAACACAAGGAGTAGTATTCCACCATTGTTGAAGACATTATGGGACCTCCAGATTAAATTTTAACACTGATTATCATGGGGATGTGGTGCTATCTCTTTGACACTCACTCCATATCTTTTTTATAAGATGCTGTAGCCATTTTCTTGTATTGGGCTTGTCGGGGCAAGTAACTATAATGAGACACACAATTCATACTTACACAATATCTGTAATGAAAAAGACCTCGGACGTTATGAACCTGCATACAAGGATAAATAAATTGTGTTGGTACCATCGATGGCCAACACATAGCCATCAGAAAGCCTGTCAGTTCTGCTTCCTTATAATTATAAAGGATTCTTCAGCATCGTCTTACTTGCCATTGTCGACTCAAACTTTCCTTTCTGGAAATATTCGGAGGCATACGCAAATATCCGCAAAGTTACGTTTAACTTCGTACCTTTCCGCTCCCAATCGTTAACAAAAAAACCAATATTGATTCAACGCATTTTTGCGAATTACAGTAACCGTCACACTTCGTAAATCATTTGCAACAAATTGTTCCCCTACGTTTAACTTTCGTAATATTCTAAAACCATGCAACAAATTTTCAAACAATTCGCTCAGATTTCGCTAGGATAAACAAATATTCTATTCGTCAGGCTTCGTTTATTGAATTCGCCTCTATGTGAGGAAGCCTTAATAGTCCATTCTGGTGAACTCTTTGCAACTACTTTATGTGGTTTAATACTTATGAATAACAATCATTTGCAGTTAATTTATATACCCTGACTGAAGGCATATATCGTTTTGATCCGTGCTCATGAAAGAGAAGAAAATATCATAAAGACACTTTGTAAAGTTTCATGGCTGAAGCACAATGTTAGCGATAATATCACTGTCATTCATGGGTCAATGACCTTGCATTTTGGTTCATAAAAATAAAGGTCATGAAGATTGAGACTCCTTATCTAAATTTTCGTTGCTAAACCTCAAATAGTATTACCACACACATTAACTATTTCGTACCATGTCGTATATCAGGACTATAATCTGCGTATCAGTTTTTGTGAAAAATCATCAAAACACTGTTGTTTTTAATTTGCTTAGTGATTGGATCATACCGTAAATAATGATGATAATAATTCTGTAATAATTAATTCCTTCCATTTTGTATTAAAGTTATTTTTCATTTTCCCTACCGTTTCCTTGATCAAATCATATTCTAAACCAGACAATCCTTTGAACTCGGCATTATTTTTCATTGTAAGATCAACCTACTGACTGACGAACGACAGAGTATAAAATTACATGATGTCGTACATTGTACGTTCATAGAGAAAGCAAGTGAGAAACAGTTTTTTGATTGATTGATTGATTGATGTTTTCCGCCACACCCAACAATTTTTCAGTTATCTGGTGGCGCCCAGTTTTTATTGGTGGAAGAGAGAACCCAGATACAATGTACCTGGGAAGAGACCACCGACCTTCCGAAAGTAAACTGGGAAACTTTCTCACTTCAGTTTTTTGAAGTTAAACTTAGAGGATTAAGTACTGCATTGAAAATACATATTTTGTCTCATATTAGAATGTTTATGGCTCTTTCATTAAATGAATTGCGTCCGATTCGCGTAATCAATGGCTATATATTATTATAGAATGGTAATACCAAAATGTTGGTGGCATTTTGTTATTCAGGAAAGATTTGTAAGGAATCAAAAATTGTCAGTTGTGATGTGTCCTCGATAAAATGAAACTGTTATCAGATTTGATTTGGAACCATATATGGTTAATCAAGCCGTTAACAAACCTAATCAATGATGTAGATGTAGTGATGAACACATTAAATGTTAGTGATAAATTGTGTTTCATTAATGCAAGGTGAAGATAACGAACAGTGATCAATCTCATAACTCCTACAAGCAATACAACATAGATAGTTGGGCAAACACGGACCCCTGGACACACCAGAGGTGGGATCAGGTGTCTAGGAAGAGTAAACATCCCCTGTTGACCGGTCACACCCGCCGTGAGCCCCATATCCTGATCAGATAAACGGAGTTATCCGCAGTCAAAATCAGTGTGCCAAGAACGGCTTAACAATCGGTATGAAACACGTCAGACAGCAATTGACCCAATGCGAGGTCGTATTGACGAACTAGATCGTTATAACGACCATAGAATTTGCGAAATGCTGACTTCAATCGAGACTGTTGAAATCCCTGTACCGTCAACTTGTTTGTCAGTAGCGTACCTCGATTTCAAAACTGACTATACCCAGAACAAGCTCTTGCATATCGAATCAGTTGAGATATATAAACACCATATGCAGGTGATAATGGGATATTGCTACATAAATGTGGGAAGTTGACGATGGAGAAGCTGAAATCATCCCGTTTGTCAACAGTTGAGTTGTCAGTTTGCCGTTAATGTCTACTTTCAATAAAATATCTAAGTATGAAGCAGAAGTGGATGACTCTGTGGTGTCCTTTATTTCGAGCTCACAGGGATATATCAAATCGACATATGAATGAAAACTATCATTGTATAATAGATTAACCTGCTAAAATCAGAGAAATACCGTCTTGCAAAATCCAAGTCATTTACGGTAATTGATTTGAAAAATGAGTAACTGGAGATATTTCTGACAGAATTCTAAACAAATTGACTAAAATGTCAAGCCGCATTCTTTTTCTATAATACATATCACCTCTTTGTACTATCTATCAGAAAAGAACAAGATGTGTTTATAGAATAATACTACCCCGTATGGCAGATGATGGTCAAGTCAAATTTCAAAGTCAAATTGCAAGGTTAAAGAGTTAAAAATGATTAGGTATCCAAGGAACGGGTTTTTCAAAAGGAATATAAATACGAAATATACAAGTCCTAGCACTAACCGTTCTAGAGTTATGGTCAAGTTCTAAGTTTTTCAAAAGTAGGTCAATCCTCAAGAAAAAAGTCAAAAGGTCAAACAAAATTACCAAACAAAAGGCATTGTCACATAAAACAGATATGAGACATGAAAGCCCTTTCACCATTCATATAAAACCTACATGCCCCAGAATCTGAGATTACCGGATGGGACACTCGAAACACCGATATCAGGGGTATTAAGATATTTTTTTGAATTTCAAAAGTACGTTATTCAACAAGTATTAGGGTTTTGAAGAATTTAAGTTTCACCAAAAACTTGTACTATTTCCATTCAGTATGAACTTTTGACACATGCAGATAAACATACACACATTGATTCCAATACATGAAACATTGCATATGCAACGACTCAATACTTTGCCATTGTTTTATATGTTTGAATGTATCAGCATATTTAAAGATGACGATATTGAAAATAATCCTGTCATCGGTATGTAGAATTTTTCTGAGATATTGAAAGAACAACTTACAGCCTAGTCTTGTCTGGCATGTTACCGGTACACTTTCACTGCTGATTGAATTCACTGCATCATTAACCGTCTTGACAGCAAATGTATAGGATCTCTCTATAAACAAATGAAAAGGTCAAAGCTTTGACAAAAGGAAGTCATGCTTGCGACACATTGAGGTCGTGGTAATCGGATTTTCACTCAGTATGAATATCCTACCTTGTAAGAATACATTAATTGCTGCACTTAGTACAATTATCACAGTGTGGTACTGAATGTTCATAAATATGCACTATCTAACAGTGTGCTTTACTGAGCATGAGAGATTTTTATACAATGATTGATGCATTACTCATCCATTGACTGTTTGATAACAAACACAGTACCCCACAATACCACCGGTAGCACTAACCAATCAGATTGAATGACTGTTTACTAGTTTTACTTTGCCATTCTGTCGAAAGCAACAAAATGCGGTCCATCAATGACTAAACTAAAGTATTAAAATCTTGGATACAAGTAGGAATCATTTGAAGTTTTATATTCAGTACAATGATTTGATTTACATAAGGAAATGATTTCTTGAACGGGAAATGATACCGATTGTTGGGTCGTTATTGGCACACTGATGATTTTGACTACAGATGGTTCCGTTTGCCTGATCAATATATGGCGCTCAGGGTGTGACCAGTCGACAGGGGAGGCACCTCCAAAGATAACACCAATTCTTAAAGAAATTAAATTAATGTACTCGAAATAGGTATAAAAATTCAGTATTTTCGCCAATAATTAAAAAAATGGTACCTCTAACCCCCAATTTTTATTATTTCCATTTTAGAGTTTAAGACAAGACCTTAAAAATAATGTGTAATCTTAGAAATTGACATTACTCTTAATATGTCCTTTTAACTTCTCAAATTTCATACCAGGAATGTTTTCGTATATCAAGTGGAAAAAGGTCATTATTAATTTCCATTACTAGTATTAAACTTTTTTATCTGTATTGTTAGAAGACATGATTAGGTATCTATTTTATGTAATGATTGATTTGTGTTGAGTTGACGCCAACAGGTGAATCAAGTTTAATTAGATAAATCTTGAGTCAATTTTCAGTGCAAAGAGGTAATGTTTAGAACAGTGAAGTTCAATAACAAGCATTTTAACCCGGTTTTCTTTTTTAATTTCCAAATTTTCTTTCAATGTAGAAATCGAAAATACACTTCCCAAAAATTGACCTTACTCCAAATCTCAGGTGCGAGCCTCTTTAAGTCCAAGGTGGGATGTCGGTACATGTACTAACGGTAAGCATAAGGCAAGTGCATGATCATGAGGTGGGATGCGATCAAAGACCAAATTCGTAGGGTTCTCTTGAGGATTGTCACAGCTTCTAAAAGCAAGCTTTACAAAGGATTTTTCGAGTTTTACCAGTGAATTGCTAAGGTATCACTGCTGTTATAATGTCGTACGGAAATCTTGTTTCGGTGACCACTCATAAACATATTATGTTGGACTTCGAAACCATCAACGTTAAGGGCTTGAATATTGCAGTCTCTCTGAGGCAGTGTGCGGTTTATCTGACATTTGGGTTTGTGACATGAAAAAGTTTTCACAGAGTGCAAACTGGACTAATGTCATCACCGGTTAGGAACTCTTGACTCTCAGAATAGCACATTTTCGAGTTACTGCCGGAACTCGTGTTTATTCTAGATTTTATATACCGTGATCACGTGATTTCATTATTTGGTTAACTTTCGATGCTTCCGGTAAAATAGCGTCTGCCTGGAAACGAAGGGATCAAAAGCGAGATATTATTGCTAAGCAGGAGGCTTTAGTGAGGACTTAAATAAAATAAGAAAGTACGGTTATATGAAAAACATCATACTCTAACCCTTTCTAATACGGACAAAAGATCCGAAAAGCGTGGCTAAACTTGGTGAAACGAAAAGAATACGACCCTTCGAAACATCATAGACTGTGCTCCAAACGAAAGCCTACAGAGGAAAATTCCCTACCCGACTGTTCTCCTACAACAATCATAAACAGCCTTTGAAGTTGAGAAGTACAAGTTCTTTCGACAAGCGGAATGTCGAGCCATACATCTCACAGTCGCATGAACAGGTTTGTAATTTATATATAACAATAACTGTTTACCATTTATTCTCATATATACTAGTGGAAAAAAGAAACTGTGCATTATCTAATATATGAAAAAATAATATTCAAAAAATAACAATGAACAAATTTTATTTTTTGTAATACTGTTAACAAATGTATTCGTTACAACATTTCATAATCCATTAACGTTAACGTTGAATAACGTCAATTTCAGCACACTCGAAAGACACTGGTATTCGAATATGAATTAACAAATTTAATAATGCCTGTGACCACCATTTGCATTGACGCATGTTTGACACCGGCGCCTATTGATGCCACTAAAGTGTTCAGAAATGCTTGAGGGATATTGTTCCAGATATTGGTTAAAGCCTGACCTAAATCGGCCAATGCCACTGGCTGATTTGGTAAACGGCGTAGACATCGTTCCATTTCATCCCAGACCTGCTCGGTCTGCGATAAATCGGGGGAAACAGCTGGCCAGGGCAATATATCGACATTCTGTTGAACAAAAAAGTCCCTGACTACACGTGCAACATGTGGTATTCTGTTGTCTTGCTGCAGAGTGATGTGATTTTGCTGTCCCTGTATGAAGGGTATCACATGGCGCTGAATAACTTCGTTCCGATAGCGTACGCCGATCGATGAGATTTCCATTGACAATTTGTAGAGGGGTCCTTCCACGTGCTGTTATTTCACACCACACCATAACGCTACCTCCACCGAATTGTCGACGTTGCACAACACAAGCGTCCTGGTACCGCTCCTCAACGCGACGATACACTCTACAACGGCCGTCACTGCTATCCAAATGAAATCTGGATTCATCAGTGAACAGAATATTGGCCCAGTCCTGTATTCTGAATCGCAGATGTCGTCTGTACCACGCGATACGATGACGTTAAAGCAGTATTGGGCGCACAGCTGAACGTCTTGGTCTGATGTTGTGCTCGCGCAGACGATTACGCACAGTTCTTGAACTGATTGGTCTAAGTCCAAGAATGTTACGAACAGTCAAACTTGCTGTCTGGAAATGATTTCTCAGGTGCACAAGTCTAATGTGGTTGTCCAGTCGACGCGACGTCAGACGAGGACGCCCAGAACGTGGTCAATCCCGAGTGTTACCAGATTGTTGGAAACGTCTCCATAATGATTGGATGGTGTTCCGACGAACTCCAAAGTGTCTTGCTACGATATTTTGTGCCATTCCAGCTTGAAGCATCCCAACAACACGATTACGTTGGTTTTCGCTGAGTCGTGGCATGACAGAAGGGTTAATTGTGTCAAAACTAAAGTTCTTTCCTTAACGAATAGTGTCCAAACAAACCTTTTACACTTCTTACTCCAAACAGTAAAACTCGTGCGTACGAACACTTCAATAAACAACATGTGTTCACTAACCAAGAAAAAGTCCGTACATCTGAGTCGGGTACTATCCGATATTGTTCAAAAACATCACCTTTATCGATATTTAGATTTTATAAATATAAACAATAAATATAGAAAAATTACACTAAATTTTATAATGCAGTTTTTTTCCCCGCTAGTGTACATTCTGAAAAATGTTATAAGCTTGGAAAGCAAATTATAAACAATTACACTGAACATAGTGGAACATTGCAAAATACATTTAGTGGTGGTGGTGGTGATGAAAGATTGGCATTTAGTGGTGGTGGTGCTGGGAAAGGGGGGTCAATAATTATATTGGCAAGAAAATATACTCATCAAAGACTGTATTTGGGTACACATGTAGCAACCTAATGGAGTGTAATATGTCTGCTTTCATTTTAAAGCTTTATCTAACCTGTGTATGCTTCAGTAATTTACATTTGTAATGGTATTTGATAGTAAAAAAAATATTCAGTGTAACCACACAATTTATTTTTATCATTCTTTTTCCAGATCTCGGAAACTTGTTTTAGTGATGATAATGATTACGTACATATCATAGTACTAGTCTACTAGCCTCAATCATGGATATAGAACGACTAGTTCTAGCAGCAGCTTGGATATAGAACTCCAGACACCACCTGTTGTCAGTGAGGGATAGTTACAAATGTATCCAAGTTGGATAGTGTAGCTTCTTTAGCCATTTCTATACATTATAGTCCATGTATTATTGTTTAAATTCTTGCTCAATTGATTAAATAAGTGTAAATTATTTAACAGCAACCTCAATAT
Source organism: Ostrea edulis (assembly GCF_947568905.1). NCBI lineage: Eukaryota > Metazoa > Mollusca > Bivalvia > Ostreida > Ostreidae > Ostrea > Ostrea edulis. Next base: position 39,930,660 of record NC_079166.1, on the reverse strand, counting down.
CAAATGTTTTTATATATCTACATGGTGGGTGATTAATATTTGAGACATGAACATGGTGAGGAACATTTATCATTCAATGCAACATTAGTCTAGTATCTTATCATTATAGGTTACAATGTAACACTAAAATGATATGCATGTGTTTTTTAGGGATACAATATCCACTTGATCACAATATTATATTGGGTTTCTGGAAACCACGAAACTTCAAGAAAACAGCTGAAATTGTGGTACAGATATAAGAGCTCCTGGACTTCAAGTCGAAATCTTAAAACCATGATGTTGTTTATCTAGAGACTTACATGTACATGCAGTGACAAGAGCATGAAAAAGTACACTGTAGTGACATTGAATGTTTGCACATTCCATTATCGCTACAATAGATTCAAGATCGCTATAAACGATTAGAGAATATTCATGAAAATGTGGGGGCTTTTTATTTCATAGCAATGTATTATAATTCAATGATAAAATGTTGTCATTCATGTTTTATTGAAACATAATATACTAGAAACTTGAATGTTATCAAGTTTAAAATGCAAACTAGTACTACTGTAATTTCAAATAAATTGTATGTAAAACTTATACCGTACCAATTTTGATGCACCAGATGCGCATTTCGACAAATAATGTCTCTTCAGTGATGCTCAACCGAAATGTTTGAAATCCGAAATAACTATGAAGTTTTAGATCTAAATATAGCCAAAAACAGCGTGCCAAACAAGTGGAGCCAAATTCGTCCAAGGATAAGAGCTATGCATGAGGGAGATAATCCTTAATTTTGAAATGAATTTCTAAATTTTATAACAGCAATTAAATATACATCCGTATTTTCAAGCTAGTAACGAAGTACTTAGCTACTGGGCTGTAGAGACCATCTGTCTTCTGACTTGTTTTGAATCTTTCTTATAATAGTTGTGATTAAGCTGTTTACCCTCTTGGAATACTTTGATATCAGCTGCGTGGTAATTATTATCAATCCCCAATATGAAAATGACAGTGATGATGTTCGGATGCTTATGATGATAAAACATAGTCACCAATCAGAGTACAAAAATACTAGCTTTGAAATATCAAGACAGTTTGCACAGTGTTCAACTGGAACTGAACAGCCATAAACAAAAGACAAAAAAGTTACAAATTAAATATATTTTGCAATTGATTAATTATTACTACTTGTACTTGTCATTATTTTTAGTACATGTATTATTGTTATTATTATTACTTTCACTATTGTACAGCAAGTAACCTAAACCACGGAGAGATTGAAGAATGTATGCATGTATGAAAGGTATGTTTGTGTAAGTGTCTGATGTATTGTATGTGACCAAAAAAATAAATAAATTATATAAAAAAAAAGACTTGGGTGGTCATACTAATCATTATAATCATCTGGGTACTAGTGTAGTAGAGACATTGTAATCCAGATGTTTCATTGTCCTTAATTTTTAAAATACTTACCTTCTAAAAGTCCTATGATATCAAATGTATTCACATTGCTCAATGTATCCACAGTCTTGGTGACTGCTCCACTCACGATAATGATGTACTTCACAATCCGTCCATTAGGAGCAGTAGGAGCTGTCCAGGAGATCTCTAATGATTTGTCCTTTGGTTCTCCTGGACACTTCACACCTGTTGGTGGACCTGGTCCTGTGAAAGTAAATTAGAATTAATACTCTAAAGCTATAAAGTTTAAAAGACACTGACCAGATTTGATGAATCAGGGATCACACTTATATTCTTGAATATAGATACATCATAGTGCAGGGTTAAAACTAACATTATTTTAAATTACTATATTCCAACTTAATCAATTTATGTACTTATTATTTTATCAATCCATCTAACTTATTTAATAAACTTTAGGCACTTTCTCACACTTGCTACACTTCCCAAAAATCGTGTGTTGTTTGTAATGTTCAGGATCCAGTTGCACAAAAGCATTTAACTTCAAGTTAATGCTATATAATCAAGTTAATGGCAAGCTAACTGTCAGTTAAAGTTAACTAACCTTTGTACATCAGGGTCCTGGTCACTTTTGTTAATAGATGTACAAAATTCTTTATTTTTTCATGATAGTTGCTTGAAATTCATCCTTTACTCCAAAATTTACAGGGGGTCAAATTACCCATCTGATATCTTATTACAGTGGTAACAGCACAAATAGTTTCATTAGAGAAATTAATCCCTTTTCTCAGCTGTACTATGCAACAGAGGCCATTTTTAAGCATCTACATGTATTTTAGAACTGAGGTGAGTTTTTCAACTTCTATCTACTTGTAGATGAAAGTTATATGATGCATTTGTTCATTGCATTGCATTTTCTACAATGCCAATGTCTACACATGAAATAACAGAATGTTCAGTGGGCCCAAACTAATTTAAAGTAAAATAAATCGCTGGGTCAATTTTTTTTTATTGATTCTAGAATATCTCAGGAAGTACTTGGAAATTTTAAAATTAAATTTTCAATTGGTGACTATTCAGAAGAGCTATATGAAGGCTGAAAGCTCAGTATAATGCAGCATAAAACACCATATCAAACATTTGATTTTTTTAATCACTGAATTGGGTTACAGACATTTCTCTATTACACAGATCAAGGGCACCCAGATGTTTGGAGGGCCTGTGGATAACAGTTTGAAAATAAATACACTAAAATATAGTTATAGTGAAGCGACAGGGATCCAACCTACCTTAATCATAATAGGTGTAATTC